>NW_024080854.1:1946244-1961457 GCF_003009895.1 Hyaena hyaena
GTGCTCCTATGCCTCAGCATTTCTGTATCCCTTGGGTAAATTCCTAGCAGTGCTATTGCTGGGTCATAAGGGAGTTCTATTGTTAGTTTCCTGAGGAACCTCCACACTGTTTTCCAGAGGGGCTGTACCAGTTTACATTCCCACCAACAGTGCAGGAGGGTGCCCGTTTCTCCACATCCTCGCCAGCATCTAGAGTTCTCTGATTGGCTCATTTTAGCCACTGTGACTGGCATGAGGTGGTATCTCAGTGTGGTTTTGATTTGTATTTCCTGATGAGGAGGGATGCTGAGGTATTCCATGGTATAGATAAACCACATCTTCTTGATCCATTCGTCTGTTGATGGACACTTAGGCTCCTTCCATGTTTTAGCTATTGTGGAGAGTGCTGCTATGAACACCTCAAATTTAAATAATATAGAATCACTCAGGTTATCTATTTCTTCTTGAAAGAGCTTTGGCAGTTTGGGTCCTTCAAGGAATCCATCTCATTTAAGTTATTTATTTGTGTAAAGTTATTCATATTACTCATTATTTTTTAATGTCTGCACTTCTGTAGTCTTTATTCTTGATATTGGTAACTTATGTCTGCTTTCATTTTTATCAATTTAGGCAGACGGTCAGATTTACTGATCATTTCAAAGAAGACTGTTGATTTCATTGTTTTTCTCTATTCTTTCTTTTCTAGTTCTTATTTTTATCATTTTCATCCTTCTGTTTACTTTAGGTATAATTTACTCTTCTTTCTCTAGGTTCTTTTTTTTTTTTTAATGTTTATTTATTTTTGAGAGAGACAGAGAAACAGAGTGTGAGCAGAGGGGGGCAGAGAGAGAGGGAGACACAGAATCTGAAGCAGCCTCCAGGCTCTGAGCTGTCAGCACAGAGCCTAACGCAGGGCTTGAACTCACAAACTGAGATCATGACCTCAGCCGAAGTTGGATGCTTAACTGACTCAGCCACCCAAGTGCCCTCCCTAGGTTCTTAATGTAGGAAGTTGGGATTGTTGATTTTAGACCTTATTTCTTTTCTATTTAAAACACTTAAAGCTAGAAATTTCCCTCTAAGTACTGCTATAGCTACATCTCACAAATTTTGATGTTATAGTTTTATTTTATTTATTTTTTCCTTTCTAAATCTCAAGAGAGAGAGAGAATCTCAAGTGGGCTTCCCACTGTCAATGCAGAGCCTGATGCGGGACTTAAACTCACAAACCATGAAATAATGACCTGAACTGATGTTGGGCATTTACCAACTAGGCCACCCAGGAGCCCCTTTTTATTTTTATTCATTTCAAAATATTTTCTAATTTATGTAGTTTCCTCTTTAAATCATAGTTTATTTAAAAGAATATTGATCAATTTCTACATATTTGGGAATATTCCAGGTATCTTTCTGTATTGATATCCAATTCTGTTATCATCAGAGAACCTACTCTGTATGATTTCAAAACAGTTAAATTTATTGAGATTTGTTTTATCACTCTGAATATAATCCATCTTGGTATTCTATTTACATTTATAAAGAATGTATTTTGCTGTTGTTGGGTGAAGTTTTTTATGAATGCTAGGTCAAATTCATTGATAATGTTTTTCATGTGTTTTCAACTTTGTTCATTTTGATTATGTGTTCTCTCGACTAGTGACAGAAGAAATCTCCAATTATAATTATGGTTTTCACTTTTTCTTCTTTTAGTTCTATCAGTTTTTGCTTTATTTTTTTGGAACTCTGTTATTAGTAACGTGTAAGATTATTATGGTTCTTCATGAATTTTCAACTCTTTATCATTAAAGTGTTGAATCTTAATTTAATTCATTATTATTTAAGCATTTTTAAAAGTCTTGCTGTTGTCTTCTGGCTTGTATAATTTCAGAAACAAAGTTTCCAGTTTTTCATATCTTTGTACATGTGTCTTTTTTCTTTGGCTACTTCTTATCATTTTCTCTTCATCACCTTTTGAACATGATTTTGATTATATGTTAATTTTTTTCCTCAGCAAATCAGTTTCTTATTTTGCTAAAGGTATTGCTTAGGGTACAGGCAGAGTCAACAGATTTCAGATATTTTTGGTTTCTTGTAAAGTTCCTACAGATTAATATCTACTGCCAAGGAACCACCCTGATTTATGAGAGCTTACAGTACTTGACTGCAGGCTTGTGAAGGCTTTTAGATAGTACCATTCATTGATTCTACCAACATAGAAAGAATAGTGAGGTTTTATTGCTTGATATAGTTAGGGCAATTCCCCAGATTCCCTATCAAGTTGAGTCCTGTTAGATATAGCACACATTCTCATTTTGATGTGACTTGAAGTTAATATGAAGAATTTTGGCATCTTTAGCATGAACTAATATGTATATTTTAAATCCTAAAACACATAACTATTACAGTTAAATGATGATTATGATAGTAATAAAAAGAAGAATTGGAGTAATTTTTATATACTTTACAGCTTACAGATAATTTTACATACATTTTCTCATTTGGCTTTATGATTATTTGTACTGAGAAGTTTTTATGGGATTACTCAAATCAGTAAACATTAGTTAATATTAGTTGAAGAAAAAGGATGTTATAGCCAGCCATTTTTAGAAGATAAGAAAAAGCAACACCCTGCTTAAAAGCCCTAGTATTTACTGACATTTAATTACACAGAAATTGTTAGTTTCAGATGAAAACAAGCATATGTAAAAGATGACAAAATTAGAGAATGCCCACCTTTGTTTTGTGGTCTTGCTTCATAACATTAGAAGTCAATTTTCTTTGGGGTGCCTGGGTGGCTCAGTTGGTTAAGTGTCTTACTTTGGCTTAGGTCATGATCTCACAGTTTATGAGTTTGATCCCCACACTGGGCTCTGTGCTGACAGCTCAGAGCCTGGAGCCCGCTTCAGATTCTGTGTCTCCCTCTCTCAGCCTCTCTCCTGCCCACACTCTGTCTCTGTCTCAAAAATAAATAAGCATTAAAATTTTTTTTTTAATAAGAAAAGAAGTGGATTTTCTTTCATTTTAAAATGATAACCTGGGTGGCTCAGTCGGTTAAATGTCCGGCTTTGGCTCAGGTCATGATCTCACAGTTCATGGGTTTGAGCCCCACATCGGGCTCTGTGCTGACAGCTAGCTCAGAGCCTGGAGCCTGCTTCGGATTCTGTATCTGCTCATGCCTTCTCTCTCAGAAATAAATAAAAAACATTAAAAAAATTTTTTAAATAAATAAAAGGACAAACTAATGTGCTTATATTGTGACAAGATGTTTTATAGTGAATATTAGCTGCAAAGGGCATCACTAGCAGGATTAATACTGATCATTTCTTCAGTAGAATAGTCTTTATTTTTTAAATTATTTTTTAAGTTTTTATTTATTTTGAGAGAGACAGAGACAGCATGAATGAGAGAAGGGCAGCTAGAGGAGAGAGAGAATCCCAAGCAAGCTCCGTGCTGCCAGCACTGAGCCCAGTGGGGGGCTTGAACCCACAAAGCTGTGAGATCATGACCTGAGCTGTAACCAAGAGTCAGACACTTAACCAACTGAGCCAGCCAGATGCCCTAAAAAGAATAGTCTTTAAATGCCAATTAAAAAAAATCAACATGTGGTACCTATGAAAAAACTATCAATCGAGAGCCCCTATTAATAAAAACAAACTTAAAAGCATTTATATTGTCTTATTTGTCATGGCAATTTGTACTTATCCCCATCCACACCAAAGTATGTGGATCTGAAGAGGAAACACAACTTAGAACTAATGAAGCTAGCCAATAAGAATTGTGTTTACATCAAAACTCTGTCTTTTAATTTATACAACAGAGGCCTAAACAACTTGTGGGGAAAATTGGATTAGCTATTGTCTACCTAAAAGTGAATAAACAAAAGAAGAATCTTTAGGTAGACCGCAAAAGCTAACCCTGTTTTCCCCATCTGTTATTTAGGCCTCTGCTTTATACGTTTAAAGACAGGGCTTTAAACTGTGAATACAGTTTGATTATGTGGAGTATCAGTTAATTAATATATGCTGAATGATAGGCATTAGATAGATGGAGTTGGTAGCTGGTATTCAGAATGAAGATTTAACCACAAAATCATTTTTCTTGGCCCCTAAATCCCACATTTCTAGCACTTAATGCAGGAAATGATTGCTTTTTTCCTTTATGGAAATGTTGACTCTTTTTGTTAATCTACTTTTTATTTTTATAAGAATCACTTGGTTTTACTTTTTCGTGACAGGTATCTTCACACGAGGACAGCTGGGCCTGATAGACATCATATTCCAGTACATTCACTGTGATGAGATCTATGAGGCAATAAATATCCTGAGCAGTATGAACTGGGACACTCTGGGCCACCAATGCTTTATCAGCATGACTGCCATTGTAAACCATCTTCTTAGACAAAAGCTCACTCCAGAGAGAGAAGGTCAGACATGAAATATATTTGATAAATGGATTCTGTATGTATATGACGTACATTTTGTTGAGTCCGTTATCTTCTGAGGGTTTTTTGAGTTATATTATGAGAGATTAAAAGATACAAATGTTAATGCCCTATTAAAACTGACAAGATCAGATATCAAATAATTATCCGTATGGTACTTAGTGTGAAGTGTTTGTCAACATAAAGAACAACTTTTTTGTATATACCTATGTTGGAATTCACAGTGCATTGTACGTTTCAGTCTAAGTTCATGTGTGGAATATGCTCGAATTGCAAATTTTAATTGAGAATTTCATGTACTCTGTAGGGTCTGATAAACAGAGGGCCCGAAATAAAGGTCCTTTTTTTCCTTCACTTCAGACATCATTATTTTTGTCTTGTACCCCAAGTCTTTTGTCCACATAGTATTCTTTACCACTGATTTGTGTGTGTGCTGTGTGTGTGTGTGTGTGTGAGTGTGTGAGAGAGAGAGAGTGAGAGAGAGAGAGAGAGAGAGAGAGAGAGAGAGAGAGAGAGAGAGAATTGTGGCCCAGGCTGCTGCTCCTTGTTTTCATTCTGACTGGTAGTTCTGATACCCCTCTGCCTACTTGGATTTCTCTGCTTTCCCTCAGTAAGTAATTATGCCCATAGAATCTCAGATAAGACACTGTTTTTTAAGTGAGCTCTGTGTACAACACGGAGCTTCAACTCACCACCCCGAGATCAAGAGTTGCCTGCTCTACTGACTTGAGCCAGCCAGGTACCCCTCAGATAAGACACTGTTTTAAGAAAAAAGAGAAAAATAACATGCCACAAACAATAATGAAATTCATTTTTATATTTGCCAATTATCCAGCGTATATTATTTTTATTATGAGTTATTTACTTAATACAAAATGTACCTACGTGTTCTTGCACTTGTATCTTTATTTCAAATCTTTGCAAGAAGCATTGACATTAATGGTGGGAAGTCGTGGACAATGAAAAACTGTCCCTAGGTAATTTACAAGGTAGAGAAAGCAGGAAATGTGTCAAAAGGTCTTCACTGGAGGGCTTTTCCCCTATGATTTTCTTTGAATGTTTATGGATTTTCTTATTCCATTTTATTATGTTTCCAAAGTAACGAAATTGTTTAGATAAATTCTGTACATAACCTTCATTTTAGTAATTTTAGAGAACATGTTCCTTCAGGAAGTACATGTCATGGGACTTGGCACAATTCTTAGGAGGCCCACAATAAATATTTATTTAATGTTAACTGAATGTGCTTTTTGGAGGTAGTCCAACCCATCTATGGAGGGTCCAGTATTTCTACAGCTAGAAAATGCTTAGCACAATGCTTGGCCTACCATAGGTATTTAATGAATATTAGTTAAAAATAAAAAGGGTATAACGTCAAAATATAGGGTACTAGATATTACTGTAATATTTCTGCCTACAGAGTTATCTCAAGTACTTATTTCTTAGTATTGGTATACTCTCAAAGATTAGGTATATAGTGGGGGCGGGGGGAAGTGGAATCTGTAAAGAAAGCCTGTTAGAGTACATATAATATGTACAAGATATCCAAAATTTACAGTTGAAAAATTATAGAGAAGATAAAATAGTGACTGTCACTCAGGACACTCAGAAATTGTTAGCATCTTGGTGAATTTGTATTGTAAGATTCTTGTGTTGTAAGAAAGATTATTGGGGAATTCACAGATGGGCATTATCAGATTCTTGCTTTAATAAAGGATATTTTCAAGGAACCGTGTTGGGAAGATAGGGAAATGAAAAGCTTGTATGATACTAGGCTATTAAAATAAAACACTTGCATGATGCTGGATTATGAGGATATGTACATTTTAAGTAGGTATGTGCATTTCCCCCCCCAAGTAACTGCAAAATACATTTCTAAAACATTCAGAATTCTTCTCTGTTGAGATTTATTCTATCTAAATCTAACAAATTTGACATGGTAATTTGTTTTCCTTTTATTAGTGGAACCCAGTGAGCTCTTTCATTTGTGCTTGTGTTGCGGTTATCTTTGAGATCTTCATTTCTGCCTTAAACATCAAGCTGGGCTATCTAATGAATCTGTGACTGTACTGGGAGTTATGAGTGTTCCATGTAGGTTTGAACATTTCAGAAGTACGAAACATGCTGTCAAGAAAACAAGCAATGGCAAGAGGATCTGGCTTGTTTTTACAATAGCATTGCTGTATTCAATTTTAATCTAAATTGACTGCTGCTTTGAAAGAAAATACCTCTAAAGTTCATCTTTACTGTCTAGATTTGAGTTTAAAAAAAAAAAAGAAATTACTAACAGCTTAGCCAAGTCCATAACAATTACTCTGATGAGGTATTTAATACTTTCAAACCCGAATATGCCTAAAACTAAAGAGTTTTGCTAAATAAGGAATTTTTTATTCAGTCTAGCACTTAGTGGCATAAAAATCAATGGAGTCTTATCGTAAACTGTAGTTTTCTCATACAGTGCTCACTATTATTATGATTATATAACTTCCAGCTATTTTGTGGAGAAAATACAACCCCAAAGGCATGGCTTGGTAAAATTATGAAGTAGGCAAAATGTGCCTTTTTCTCCCAGTCTCTAGCCCTCTGGTTTATCAAAACTTGCTCTCCATTCATTTTTTCCTAGGAAGGTGTCAGTTGACCAAGAGCAGATTAGCATGTTATCCCTCCCAGGGGTGTTAGCTTTCACACTTGAACAAAACCAACAACTTGTCTATTAGAACGAGATTTAGGGGAGGTATGGGGACTTTCACTGTTTCTTTACAACTGTCTGAGAAGGATATTAGTACTCCAATAGGGCTATATTTATTTTTGAATGTTTATTTAAAACATTTCTGATACTTATTTCAATCCCTAGTGCAAAAAGGTTAGTTTTCTCCTTTTAATTAAAGAGTATATGTTCAGCATGCTGTGAGTTGATTTTACTGGAAGTACTAGTTCAAACTGTGTTACTTTGATGAGTCACTGTTTTAATTACCCATTTGTGGTGAGAGGTTGGTTCATTATGGATTTCTTCAGTTTTGACAGCTTTTTGTTGCTCAGAGTCATTGTCAGCTTTGCCTCAAGTGAAAGTTTATACACAGGTTTGTTTTTGTACCAGCTGTCATATTTTAATTTCATCTTTCCTGCAACAAGCTCACATTTCATCCAAGTTTGCAAAACCTGACTGACTGCAAACATGAGTATTCTGTTGTAATTGAAGGAGTTTCACTTGTTTTAGTGCTGCTCTGTTTGAATTCCACAGCACAGCTTGAGGCAAGCCTTGGAACCTTCTATGCTCCAACAAGACCACTTCTGGATACAACTATATTGGAATATAGAGATGAAATCAGCAAATATGCAAGAAGATTCTTCCATCACTTGCTCAGGTGAACAATATCTTGGGATTGATTACTGTCAGACTACCTATTTATTGAGCCATCTTCCTTAATTATAATATACCTTAATGCCATTTTCTAATAGTCCACTTCCTAAGAGAAAAAACAAATCTTCTCTTGATATTCTTTATTTAATATGTTCTTGTTTTCCTTTTAAGGAATATATTTGAATATTGTTTAGGGCTTTTACACATCATCAATACACTTGACTATAATCCCCCCTTTAATGTGAAAGCAAACAATAATAACTATGTAAAGTAAATTTTATTAGTAAAGTCAATTTTATTTTTTTATTTTTATTTTTTTGAGGTGGGGAGAGAGAGATAGCATTTCACAACTGTGAGATCATGACCTGAGCCAAAATAATAAATTGGACGCCTAACTACTGAGCCACACAGGCACCCTAGTAATGTTCTATTCTTTAAGTTGAGAGGGATATATATCACGGTCCATCAAAAACTATTATTCTTTTAATTAAATATATATGTTTACATTTATATGCTTTTATACATAATGTATTTTAGAATAGGAAGTAAGAGAATTATCAACTTCATGTATGAAAGGAAATATTACACTGAGTTGAGTTTTGAGTTTTAATTTTATTTACAATATGTTATAGTTCTTTTAAACTCTTTCAAGCAATTTCATGTATCGTCTCTCCTTTTTTCTCTGAACAATACCCTATGAGAGGGTATTATTATTTGACAAATAAACTATTAAGTGCACTTCATCTCTGCTGAACAGTGAAGACTTTGGAAAACAGTCTTCTTAAAAGTTGAGAAATGCTATTTATTAAATGAATTACAATCTGCAGTTGAATCTTGCCTTTTGACCTGAATGAGTTTAGCATATTTCAAGAGACTCTTCATCCTGAATGAGGCCATCTTCTTTGTGTGAACATACGCCAAAAATCCTGGGGCTGATGTCACATTTTTTTGGACTTAGGGCTTTGTTCTTTGCTCTCACTATATTTTGTTTTCCTTGTTTCTGGGGAAAACTAATGAATTTACCTCCTGCCTGAAGAGCCCAGAAAGATTAATGTGAATGAAGCAGGTGTTTGGAGGCATATTCTTGGTGGCCTCGCTGTGTCTGGCTTCTCTGACTTTTACAGTGATTTAGTTGTGTATGAGCATTACATTTCATAATGCTGCTGGTCCTAGGATGTTCATATCTTACTAAAAGTCACACATTCTACCAATGTGCAGTTTTTTGTTCATTGATTTTTCTAAAATGCAGTATTCTAATTTTTTTTGATGTATTTTGATGAGATGACTTTTTATTGTTGTCATTACTAAGGCTCTAGCTTTTCTGTGTGGTTATACTTAGAATTAAATATTTTTGCTTGGGGTTTGCCAGGTTTTTCACATTTCCTTTTTTGCATGCTTTGCTACTATTTCAGTTATAAAGAGTGTTTATTTGTTCTTTTGACAGTAGGCCATATATGACATTATGAAAAAAGAGGCATAAGTTTAGAAGAAATTAAGTGAGATCGTTTAAATTGGAATTATTCTTTTGTTTAATCTGCTGCAAAGTTCTCCTGCTTAGAGGAAGAGGAATAGGCCAAATACTTCTTTGTATTTGTGAAGTGCTAGAATTGCATACTGCCTGTACCTTTTCTAGCCAGTATATTAATGTTCTAAAAATGTTATTAGATAATGTAATAAGTTCTAAATAGTAAAGACTCTCATAAAGAGTTTCAAATTAAAGATGAAGAAAAGAAGCACCATGCAGAATAGGGATGTACATAAGGTCACTCACTGGTAAAGCTGAGGACTGAGACTGCCTGAGTCCAGATTGGGCTCTTTTGATAAAGAAGAATAAAATATTACATTGATTTTAATTTCATACAGCATATAAAGCATGAGGTCATAGTATGCATATATGAGGACAGTTATCCATGTTGGTTATTAAAATAACTATTTTTGTAAACAATTTTGTTTTTATCTTGACATTAGAGGAAGTCCATAGATCTTTTTGTCATTAGCAAGTATGAAAAATTATCTTGACAGTCTTCTTCCAATTGCAAATGAATCTAAACTCTAAAACTTATTTCTCATGTCCTTTCTTGACACCTTTTTGTATGTGTTCCAGGTGATAAATTTTCATAAGGAAATGTTCCCTGTAAATATAAATCATGGCTTTTAACATTGAAGATAGAAGGCAGTAGAAGTAAAATATTGATAAGACAGCTAAATAAAGTGTTTACTACAGTAAATTAAATGATGCAATCTAATTCATAAAATCATTAAGCTGGAAGACCCTTACCTATGGGAGGTATCTAGAAAAAAAATTAATATGTTTTCCTTTGCTCCCATACTCACTCTCTTGACACCAGATAGGTAGGAGGTTTTTTCCCCCCACACTGACCAATTCTCTGACACCTGCAGGGGATTCTAGAATTCAATTCAATTCTGACATTAACGAAAGTTAACATGGAACCCACATGTAAAATTATCAGTCCTACAGAAGTGCCCTTACTTCAGTTGCCATCTGCAAGTAATAAGTCCCCAAGTTACCCACAGCTTCTGTCCGATTTGGCTACAAATTGGAGTTTGCTGCTATCCCCTTCTCAGATTCGATAATTTGCTAGAGCAGCTCACAGAACCCAGGAGAGCAGTTTACTTACTATTGCCAATATTTTAAAGGATGTTTTATTTATTTATTTTAATTAAAAAATGTTAAAATTTATTTATTTTTGAGAGAGAGAGAGTGAGCATGGGCAGGGGAGAGGTAGAGTGAGACGGAGACACAGAATCTGAAACAGGCTCCAGGCTCTGAACTGTCAGTACAGAGCCCGATGATGGGCTTGAACTCACCAGTTGTGAGATCATGACCTGAGCCAAAGTCTCGGATGCTTAACCAACTGAGTCACCCAGGAGCCCCCTTAAAGGATGTTTTAAAGGATACAGGTGAACAGCCAGATGAAGGGATGCATAGGGCAAGTTAGAGGAAAAAGGACATGAAACCTCGTTCTCTAGAAGTGCTACCCTCCTAGGACCTCCACATGTTCAACAAGTTTGGAAGCTTTTTGAATCCTGTCCTTTTGGATATTTTATGCAGGCTTCATTACATAGGAATGATTGATTAAATAATTGGCCATTGGTAATAACTCAACCTCCACCCCTCTCTCCAGCCCCAGATCTGGGGATAGGACTGAAATTTCCAATCCTTTAATCATGTGCTTGTTTCCACTGACAACCAGCCCCCATGCTAGGGGCTTTCACAGATTGTCCTCTGTAACTTAAGCTCAGATGTGGTTGAAAGGGGCTTGTTACGAATAACAAAAGACTTTCTTTTCATTTAGAAATTCCAAGGATTTTAGGGATGGGATAAAGACCAAATATATGTTTCTTAAAGTAAATCACAGTATCACAGAAGGCACAAATGCAACTGCCTAAGCTAAGTTCAGAAGGTTATTGTTCACCTCTCTGTCTTCATGACGTAGAATAGTTGTCCAGAATTACTGAATAGGAAAGAATTAACAAGTAAGAACTTTTTATTATAAACAAATAGAAACTACAATAGGCACTCCTAGATATTGATGAAATAAAAGGACAAACATTTCAAGTGAATGTGCCACGTATGAAGCTTATTTTACTAACATGGGAACATTTTAAATGTTTAAAAATTAATTCATTCCACTTGTTTATTTCCCCTCTTAACTTTACTACTGTTTTCTGACTCGTATGGAACTATGTGATTGTGTCACAGAGAGAGTCATGCTTTTTAATTCTTAGGAAATGGTAAGCAAGTAAGTTGGAAAAGGGAATTTTAATGCCTAGAAATAAAAATATGATGTTGTGTCTCATCAGTCAGTTAAGCATCTGACTTCAGCTCAGGTCATGATCTTACAGGTCATGAATTTGAGCCCTGCATTGGGCTCTGTGCAGACAGCTCAGGGCCTGGAGCTTGCTTCAGATTTTGTGTCTTCTCTCTCTGTCCCTCCCCTACTTGTGCTATGTCTGTCTGTGTGTCTCTCTCTATCAAAAATAAATAAACATTTAAAATTTTTTTAAAAATCTGATTATGAAATATTTGAGCCAGAGTGTATTGATTCTTGTATTTTCCTTTGCACTGCAACAAAAAGTAAGATTAACTGATGTACAGGAAGGGAGACAGATAGATATGTGATAAAACAATATTGTAAAATGATGGATAGAATCTAGGGGGTAAATGTATTCGTTCAACTTCCCTGGATGTTTAAAAATTTTTATAATATGGTGTTGGAAAAATATATTTCGTTGAGGTCAATATTTATACTTAGAGTTCAGGAAAAAAAGGGTAGTGTTTTGGAAATTATTCTAGCTTTCAAAATGGTTCTTAGTTTATGCAAGGTATACATATTGATAGGCACAAATGTTTGTTGTGACTGAAAAAGTTGTTAACCAACTTGATTTCTAAACGACTTTTTCATTTACACTTTTCACTAATGCAGCATACACAGTAAGTAAAACCATTATGTGAAATGAATTCAAAGAAGATGAATACTAAAATAGTTACCCAAGACTATTTAGGGAACAACACAGAATTACTTGCAGAGAAAAACTTCCTGGTCAGATCATCTAAAAATGCTGGATAATATATTTAAAATATTTGCTTAAATCATGGTTGAGCTGGCAGGAAACTAAGGGAAAGACTCAGGTGGATATGACAAGGATATTTGATTCCATTAGAATAAGCAAACTCCAAGTTTGCCTTGAGGGCATGTGCTGGCACCTGGCAGTGAGGAGTGTGGTTTACGAAGGCTTATATATTCAGAGTGTAGGAGATGAGGCCTAGGCCTCAAGCAGAATGGGGAGATGGGATCTGAGACCCTCATACCAATCTAGGACCATTGGAGGGTAGCATCTTCTCTAAGCTATAAGGAAAGAAGGAATGAAAGGCAAGAAGGAATGGTGGGGAAAATACAATGTTAAACTTGTAGGAACATAAAAAATCAGTAGTATAAAATGTAAACACTAATGTCTAATTCAAGGGGTTAAAAATTAAGATAAAATCGTGGACAATAACAATGTATAAATCAGAACATGAGTGAAGAAGTTAAAACATTCTAAGGTCTTTATAATTTTCAAGAGGAAGATAGAGATACTATTAATATTAGATTTTATTAAGTGAAATACACATAGTAGAATTTCTGGGGTAATCACTAAAAAACAGGAATAGAGTATATAATTTTCAAACAAATAGGGTGAATATGTTGGATGAGAAATGATTCATCACAGAAGAACGCAAGAATTGGGGGAAGGTGCAACACAATGGGGGGACTAAACATTAAAAAAAAGATAGAAAACACACAATGAGGTAGTAGAAATCAATTTTAAAAATGAATAATCATTGTCAGTGTAGGTGGGCTAAATATTTGATTTGCAAAGATTGTTGAAACAGATTTTTCTTCTGAATTTTTACAAGAGACATGTTAAACATAGAAAATTTAAAAGCAGGAGAATGGAAAAAATTATACTAAGTGAATGACCCAAAAAAGAGTTAGTGATGTTATAGAAATTGTCTTTAGAGTAAAATCATTAGTAGAGATTACTAGAGATTGATATTGGCAGAAAAATCAATTCACTAGAAAGATATAACAATTCTAAATGTGTAAAACATAGCTTAAATACACATGAAATAAATAGATAAATCTACTACCATTGTTAGAGATTTTAAGTTCTTTCATGTGGTAATTGATAGATTAATCCAACAGTATCGGTAAGGAAATAATAAGATTTGAGCGATATAATTAAAAGCTTGATTTAATAGATGTATATAGAGTACTATATACAATACTGGAGACTATACTTTTTTCATAAACAAAAACTCTTTTACAATTGTCCATGTTCTAGGCCAAAAATCCATGAAAAGTTCAAAGAATTAGTTGTATTTATTCAGTAATTGAGTGCCACATGCCAGCACTATTGTTAGAACTAGGACTATAGCAATGAACAAAAGATGCCCATACAAAAATCTATGGCATTGTAACGTTTACAGTATAGCAAAAGAAACAACATATGTAAATAAGTACGTAAAATATATAGTATATTACATAATGGTATGTTCCACAAAGATGAACAAAGCAGGGACACAGATTGGGGAGTATTGAATGGTGGAATGTGTGGGCTGCAGTTTTCAATAAAGTTGTCAGGGAAGGCCTAACTAAGAAGGTGAAGTAAGAGTTAAATCCTAGCAGTTTCGCTAGAGCAGTAAGCCAGAGGCAGAATAAGAGAATGGGCCAGCGATGTAGCAGGTGGCTTTGAAATATAGATCTTTGTTTCTGATTATAGAGAATTGAGATCTTTCTCTTGAATAATGGGGTAAGTCAGTAGATGATTTGGCATCATCTAGCAAGTGGTACACTCAGCTGTCGTGTCAAGAATAGACTTTTGAAGGATAAGGGCAAGGGGAGTGTTTGGGAGACTATTACAATAATTGAGTGAGAAATGTGGCCATTCAGAGCAGATTGGTATCAAAAGGGATGAGAATAGAGTGGTTCGATTTGGGATATATTAAAGGTTTTGCTGACAACATTTGCTGACAGATTGGATGAAGAATATGATAGAAAGAGAAGTCAAGGATGACCTCAAATGTTTAGATCAGAACAGCTGGAAAAGTAGAGTTGTCATTGACAAGACTAGTAAGACTGTAGGAAGAATAGGTGTGTGGGAAAAGGTCTTGAAATTGGTTTTGGACACCCTACTAAAGAATGAATGGGCCAATCGGGCAATTAGAGATGAAATTTAAAAACATATGGAAACAAATGAAAATGAAAACACAACAGTCCACAATCTATGGGATGCGGCAAAGGCAGTCCAAACAGGAAAGTACATTGCTCTCCAGGCCTATTTCAAGAGATTAGAAAAAGCGCAAGTCGAAAATCTAACAGCTCACCTAAAGGAACTAGAGGCAGAGCAACAAGAACGCCCTAAACCCAGTAGAAGAAGAGAAATAGTAACAATTAGAGCAGAAATAAGCAACATAGAGACCAAAGACACAATTGAACAGATCAATGGAACCAAGAGTTGGTTTTTTGAAAAAATAAACAAAATTGACAAACCTCTAGCCAGACTTATCAAAAAGAAAAGAGAGAGCACCCAAATAGACAAAATTATGAATGAAAATGGACTTATTACAACCAACCCCTCAGAAATACAAGCAATTATCAGGGAATACTATGAAAAATTATATGCCAACAAATTGGACAACTTAGAAGAGATGGACAAATTCCTAAACACACACTCACTACCAAAATTCACACGGGAAGAAATAGAAAACCTGAACAGACCCATAACGAGTGAAGAAATCGAATCAGTGATCAAAAATCTCCCAACAAATAAGAGCCCTGGACCTGATGGCTTCCCTGGGGAATTCTACCAGACATTTAAAACAGAATTAATCCCAATTCTTCTCAAGCTATTCCAAAAAATAGAA
>NW_024080854.1:1963146-2064017 GCF_003009895.1 Hyaena hyaena
ATCCAGTGAAGAAATGGGCAGAAGATATGAACAGACACTTCTCCAAAGAGGACATCCAGATGGCCAACAGACACACGAAACGATGCTCAGCATCCCTCCTCATCAGGAAATACAAATCAAAACCACACTGAGATACCATTGCATACCAGTCAGAGTGGCTAAAATGAGCAAATCAGAGAACTCTAGATGTGGGCGAGGATGTGGAGAAACGGGCACCCTCCTACACTGTTGGTGGGAATGTAAACTGGTACAGCCCCTCTGGAAAACAGTGTGGAGGTTTCTCAGGAAACTAACAATAGAACTCCCCTATGACCCAGCAATAGCACTGCTAGGAATTTACCCAAGGGATACAGAAATGCTGAGGCATATGAGCACATGGACCCCAGTGTTCATAGCAGCACTCTCCACAATAGCTAAAACATGGAAAGAGCCTAAGTGTCCATCAACGGATGAATGGATCAAGAAGATGTGGTTTATCTATACCATGGAATGCTACATGGCAATGAGAAACAGTGAAATCTGGCCATGTGTAGCAACATGGATGGACCTTGAGGGTGTATCCTTAGCGAAATAAGTCAGGCAGAGAAGGACAAATATCATATGTTTGCACGTATAGGACGATTAGGAGGAACTTGACGGAGGAACAAGGGGGAGAGGAAGGGGGGAAATGGTGGGGGAAAGGGAGAGAGGCAAACCATGAGAGACTCTTGAATGCTGAGAAACAAACTGAGGACTGATGAGTGTTGTGGGGAGGGGGGAGATGGGCATGGAGGAGGGCACTTGTGGGGATGAGCACTGGGTGTTATATGGAAACTAATTTGACAATAAACTATTTGTAAAAAAACAACAACAACAACAACAAAGCAAAAAAAAACAATAAAAAAGAAATTGGTTTTGGACATATTGAGTTTGAGTGAGAAATTCAGAGGCAAGTTCTGAAGGAGTATTATAAAGGGATATAAATAGCCTTAACTGATGGAAGAGAAAAAACTCGAAGAGACTTTGAATTTAAGAAAAATTTTAAATATCAGTAAAATATACTCAAAGAAAGAAAAGGAAATAATATGTTGAGAAATTAACATCAAATGAATTCATGTAACAGAAAAACGTGGTAAGAAGAAGAATAATGCTAAGCATTTGTTTTTTGGACAAGATTAGTAAAATAGAAAAACTGTGAACAGTATTAGGGATATAAAAGGGAGTTCATGGTAGACATTTCAGAGGATTTTGAAAAATTCATTTATCTTGAGAGAGAGAGAGAGAGAGAGAGAGAGCCTGCATGAGCAGGGGAGGGGCAGAAAGAGAAGGAAGGAGAGAGAGAATCCCAAGCAGGCTCTGTGCTGTCAGGGTGGAGCCTGACATGGGGCTTGATCTCACAAACCATGAGATCATGACCTGAAACAAAATCAAGAGTCAGACACCTAACTGACTGAGGCACCCAGGAGCCCCTCAGAGATTTTTCAATGTTGAAATAACCTTGTTTATAATGAACAACTTTATCACAAAAACTTGAAAAACTAGGTGAAATAGAAATTTTTAGAAAAATAAAATAACCAAACTAACAAAAAAAGGAAAAGAAGATCTGAATAGCCATATAAAAATTAAGTTAGTAATTAATATTTTCCCATGAAATAAGCCACAGTACCAAGATTGTTGTCAGCACACGCCAACAGCACACTGTCAGCACAGAGCCCGATGTGGGACTTAAATTCACTAATGGCGAGATACTAACCGAAACCAAAAGTAAGAAACGGACACTTAACCGACTGGTGCCCTAATGGTCCAAGGACATTTTTAACAAGTTCCATCACTGTACTCACAACAATTTTTCCTTTTTTGTTTTTCTTTTAGTCTTTTATTCACCTGACTATTAATACATTGTTGTAATTATCGAATACATGAAATTTTAAAGAAAAAAATCCTGAGGGTTGATTCACTGTGATGGCATTTCAAAAAACTTTTACTCCCTTTGATATGGTACTCTTATTTAAAGATTGTGAGTCCTTTAGAAAGTGGCCCACACACATATGAACAGGCTTTTTTATTTTTTTAAGAGAATGATGAAAGAACAAAAAGGCAAAATAAGCAGAAGGGAACAACAGAAAAGTCTCAAGCCTTTTAAGTAAAAGCACCTAGAAAGATGTGCTTTTATACAAGAAGGAGCTGGTTTTCATGTGGGCCCAGTTAGGGCCAGTTTAGGAAGGAAAGCTGTGGGTATGGAGGTACTATGGAGGCCAAGGGGTGAGGGGCCTCTATGGTAATGGTAATTTTAAAGAAAAATTGTGATACTATTCAGCAAACTAGGCTACCAAACAAAACTGGCAGACTATAGGTACAGAACATTTGAAGACCATTTCACAAACAAATTGTGTATACTTGGCTCTTTCTTAAGACTCCTTTTTTATAGTTAGGGGTGTGAACCAGGGGTGTGGCCCAAAGTGTTCATACTGTGTTGCATTTAACAATGTGGAGTTCCTTTACAGCATTACTTCCCTGTATGTAACTAAACCAGTGAAGTAAGTCCTTAGATTTTGTTTATGTTGCTCACACCCTCTTTAAACCCTAGACTGGCCCCAGCTGATGGCCCCCCTCACACTTCTTGTCAAGAAGTCTTAGTCTCTTTCGTTTGGCAGAAAGGAATTAAAAGACACTAGGACCTGTTTACATTCACTGTATTAAATAAATGACCTTTAAGTACATTTGAGTATAGCAGCTAGCAACAATTGGTATGTACTAGAATGACCATGGACACTTTTATTACGAAATACAACTATATTAAAGCTGAAGGATGAGGATAGCTTTTTACAAATGTGGTAAAAATCAAAGGTGTCTTACTATATAGTGAAGGGCATGGTGTAAATTGCAGCCAGTAAGAGAGACAGTATGACTCTTCCCTTCTGATACTCATGAATGCTTTATAAGGTCTGGGAGGGATTCTGCTCTGTTAGATAATCTACCCTGTTAAGGTCTGAAAAGAAACATGCAGAGAAAATACAACTAACAGTTTATTAGGCAGATTTTATTACATTTGTAGATCTCATAGTTCAAGGAAAGATCATGACATAAAATGTATGGACATCAAAAAATAAGTTTTAGAATATGTCTACCTTTATATGAAATATATTTGTTTCCTTTGTGTTAGATAAAGCATAGATATAACCTTAATAATTCTTTATTCTTTTATTATATATTTAAACTTAACCGAACTCAAAAAACTATGAACAGCTGATGTAACTTATTGCTGATTAGAGTAAGTACTCTTATGTATCTTCTGGAGAAAACAAGGCAGATACCATTCTGTTCCTAGCTTTTGAATTCTACCCTTCTCCGTTACCTTCCCTACTGAAACTCATGTTCAAATAATAAAATACTCAGCTTGCTATATATTCTAATCCTTATTAACTATCTCAGTACATTTTATAGAAAGAGGTACTTAAGTTTTGTCACTACCTGGAGAACTAAGGAGAATGTGTCTAAATTTAGGGAGGTAACTCAGTGGTGCTGAAGTGGCTGGAAAAGAGACATTACTTTGGAAAAATCTTTAATGAGCACCTCATCACATGTCCTTATTACTATGGAAGGATATATATTTCTTTTAGTCCATAGGTTTTATAAATAAATGTTGTTTAAACCTAAAGCCCTCTCATTAATTCAACTTTTCCAGATCCAGGTGACTGTGTGTTGTCATTATAGTTTTTTGGAACACTAAGCTACATTTTTTTCCAAAATAAAAATAGGTTTCTGATTGTAGAAGTAATACATGATTTTTTTCCCACAATATATCTTTTCCCACTTTGCATGTCAATAAACATAGATTCACATCATGCATTATAAGGATGCACCACCATAATTGATTCAACCTATCCATGGACTGGATTTTTTCCAGTTTTTTGCTACCATAAACAATGCTGTAATAAACATCATATTCATGTATATGATGATAATCTATATATCTCATATACATACACGTACATCTTTGTGTATTTATCTGATTATTTCCTGAGAATAAATTCCTGTAAGTAGCATTAGGTTCTAGTTTTATTTTTTATGTAGTCTTTTTATTAAAAGTTATTTTTATAATTAATGAATTTTAATTTTAGAGTAGTCAGATTCACAGGAAAATTGAGAGGAAAGTATAGAGATTGCCCATATACTTTCTTTAATATTTCTTCTTTTTTTTTAACTAATGGTGATTACATGTGAATGGCGATTTAATGTGTGATAGTTAAAGCTGAGGGCTTTATAAACATGGTCATATTTAATCCCAATATTTTAGTATGTAAGCATGTATTATCCCCATTTTGTATTTGAGGATACTTAGATTAGGTAACTTGCTCAACAATTATATACACTTTGTGGCAGACCAAAATTCTAACTTAAGTCCATCTGTCCTCAAAATCCATTCCCTACACTGTAACACAAGGAGCTGAACCATCTCAGGAGATGAGGAA
The DNA here is from genome assembly GCF_003009895.1 of Hyaena hyaena. NCBI lineage: Eukaryota > Metazoa > Chordata > Mammalia > Carnivora > Hyaenidae > Hyaena > Hyaena hyaena. Next base: position 1,967,598 of record NW_024080854.1, read on the forward strand.
TTTATCTTTTTTAGAGATATTTGATTAAAGAAAACATACTAATTTGGAGAGGCAGTGCAGTATAGAGATTAACTACTGGGAATTTTTAACATGGGCATACTCTCAGTATTCCTTAGCTTTAGTTTCTTGATTTGTAAGTAAGGATAATCATGGTAACTACCACAGTGGGATGTTGTGAGAATTAATATAATAATCCTTGTAACAAGAATCAGTGGAATAATCTGGCACATAATAATAATGGCACAATGAATACTGCAATTAACTATGGTGGTATAGGGATGTAATAATTAGATGAGGTAGACTAAATCCTTTATAACAGTATTTCTCAATCTTTTTTTTTTTCATTATTTCTTTCCAAGGAGAAAAAAAAAACATTTATGTTAATTTAATGTATTCCTAACAAGGTAAATATTAAGGAATAAAACTTGTCAGTTAAGATTGACTTTTGGAGGCCCACAAACTATTGTAGCAGCTAAGTTTTTTTTCAGTCTCTGAGAACCAAATTTTTGCCCTTATGAAAGTGATATTGGCCCTGTTGAGAAGGCATGTTTTACAAGGAAATACCTTCTTATAAAACTATACAAAACTCAGGGTGCCTGGATGGCTTAGTCAGTTAAGCATCCAATTCTTGATTTTGGCTCAGGTTATGATCCTGGGCTCGTGGGTTTGAGCCCCATTCTCCGTGCTAAACATGGAGCCTGCTTGGGATTCTCTTTCTCTCTCTCTCTCTCTCTCTGTCTCTCTCTCTCTCCCTCCCTTTCTGTCCCTCTCCCCCTCTCTTGTTTGCTTTCTTAGAAATCTTTTAAAAATACTATTATAAAATTTTACAAAACTTAAACCATCAAACTAATAGGAAAGTCATCCTAGGTTTGAGGGAGGAAGTGGGACTAGGTGAAATTTCTTTGTACTTTTAAGGCTCTTTTCAACCGTGAGATAATTATGATCTTATGTTTCTCAGGTTCCTTTGAGTAGAAAAATAAATTGCTGTTCCCTAAGGTAACCTTTTTCTACTTAATGGGTTCTAAATTTTTCAATTTCTATGTGAACAATTATGGTATATCAGTATAAGTTGTAAAGAATGGCACACATTAAATAGGTTAGTATAGATTTAAGTAACTTTTACAAGTTTATCTGACACATTTAATAATATAATCATAATCTGGCTACATAATAGATTGTTGCATGTATCCATTTCTTTTTTATTACTGAGTAGTATTCCATTGTATGATGGTTTGTTTTACCATTCATCCATTGAAGGACATTTGGATTGTTTCCAGTTTTTGGCTGTTTTGAGTAATGCTGCTATAAACATTTATGTACAGGTCTTTATGTGAATATCAGTTTTCATTTCTCTGGGGTAAGTGCCCACGAGTATGTTTTTAGAGTTGTATGGCAATGTATGTTTCTCTACATTCTTATCAACATTTGGTGTTGTTTCTATTTTGTATTTTAGCCATTTTGTATTTTTGGTATGTAGCAGTATCTCATTGTAGCTTTAATTTTCATTGCCCTAATGGATAATGATGTTGAGTATCTTTTCATACAATTGTTTGCCCTTAGTAAATCCTCTTTGATGAAATGTCTCAATATCTTTTGTCCATTTTCTTTTTTACTGTTAGGTTTTGAGAGTTCTTTATATATTTTGATACTTGCCCCTTGTCACATATGTGGTGTGTATTTTCTCTCGGTCGGTAGCTCATCTTTCCATCTTTTGATAGAGTAATGGGCAGAAAAAAATTTTTTAATTATTGTAAAGTCCATTAGATCAATTTTTTCGTTTTATGAATAGCAGTTTTGGTGTCAAATCTAAGTCTTCCAAGCCCTATTTACCAGAGACTTTCTCTTCTGTTTATTTTCTAAAAATGTATAGTTTTATATTTTACATGTAAGACCATAATTTATTTTGAGTCAATTTTTACATAAGTGTGAAATGTGTTGAGGGTTTTCTTGTATTATAGTTTAGTTTAGTTTTTATATCCAGTTGTTCTGGTACCATTTGTTGAAAAGGTTATCCTCCCTCCATTGCATTGATTTTGCATCTTTGTCAAAAATCATTTGGACATAGGAGTGCCCCGGGAGGCTCAGTCAGTTGAGCATCTGACTTTGGCTCAGGTGGCTCATGGGTTCAAGTCCCACATCAGGCTCTGTGCTGACAGCTCAGAACCTGGAGCTTGCTTCAGATTCTGTGTCTCCCTCTCTCTATTCCCTTACTAATCTTTGGATGTCTGCAGTGATAATCCCTTTTTCATTCTTGATATTGGTAATTTGAGTTTTCTTCTTTTCAGTTTACTTCTTGTCAGTTTTGTGAAAAGTTCATCAATTTTATTGATATTTTTGAAGAAACAACCCTTTGTTTCACTGATTTTTTTTTCCTCTGATTTTTTTTCCCAATTTTACTGATTTCCACTCATCTTTATTATTTTATCCTTCTTGCTTTGGGTATATTCTGATCTTCCTTTTCTAGTTTCTTGAGTTGGGAGCTTAGATTATTTTTCTGTGTGTGATGTTTATTTTAGAAAAATGTATTAAAGAAATAGAGTTGACATATAATGTTATATCAGTTTTAGGTGTACAACATAGTGATTCAACAATTGTATACATTACTTAGTGCTCATCACAATAAGTGTAGTCACCAAGGAGTCTTAGATTATTGACTTTAGGCTTTTCCTCTTTTCCAGTGTGAGAATTTGATGCTATAAATTTCCCTCTAATACCTGCTTTCAGTGTGTCTGACACATTCTGATATATTGTGTTTTCATTTTCATTCAGTTAAATTCTTTTTTAAAATTCTTTTAATGTTGAGTCTTCTTTGACCCATCAGTTATTTAGAAGTGTGTTTATAAGTGGAGATTTTCCTATTATCTGTAACTGTTCTATTTTGATTCCATTATGGTCAGAGAACACGCTCCATGATTTCAGCTTTTACATTTGTTAAACTTTGTCTTCTGACCAGGACATCTAGGAAAGAATGTGTGCTCTGATGTTTTGGGCTCGAATGTTCTACACATGTCAACAGATTGAGCTGGTTCATGGTGTGACTGAGTTCTAACATGACTCTACTGATTTTCCGTCTAGTTATTCTATTCATTTTGAGAGAGAGCTGTTGAAGTCTCCAACCATAATTGTGGATTTGTCCATTTTTCTTTTCAGTTTTACAGTTTTTCACATATTTTCAGCTTTTGATATTTGATGTGTACTGTGTCTTTGTGGTGGAATGGCATTATTATGTAATATCTCTCTGTCTGTGGTAATTTTCTTTGCTATTAAGTCATCTTTATAAGATGTTAATATAAACACTTCTGCTTTGTTTTTATTTGTGTTTGCATAATATTTTTTTCCATCCTTAAGTTTTAACCCACCTATATTACTATATTTGATGTGAGTTTCCTGGATACAACATATAGATGGGTCATCTTTTTAAACTGACTATGCCAGTCTCTCAGTTGGTGTACTTAGACTTTTTTTCATTTAATGTTATTATTCATATGCTTAACGTTTAAGGCCGCAATTTTTGTTTGTATTGTTGCACTCTCACTTTTTAATTTGTCTTTTTTTCCTGGCTTCACGTGAATGTTCTTTAGAATCCTATTTTTATTTATCTAGATTGGTTTTTTGGTTACTTTTTTATTAAGATGAAATTAACCACTATAAAAACTCACCATTTTAACCATTTTAATGTGTATAATTACATGCTTTTTAGTATATGACCACCACAACACATTTTTATTATCCTGAAGAGAAACTCTCTATATATTAAGCAGTCACTCCCCAGTCCTCCCTTTCTGTAGCTCCTGAAGTCACTAATCTACTTTCTTCCTCTAGGAATATTTCTATTGTGAACATTTAAAGTAAATGGAATCATTTATTCATCTCACTTGGCATAATATTTTCAACACTCATCCATGTTGTAGTATGTATCATGGCTTATTTCCTTTTTATAACTTTCCTTTATATAGATATACTACATTTTGTTTATCCATTCATGAACTGATGGATAGTTGAGTTTTCCACTTTGGGTACATTACGAATAATGCTGCTGTGAACACTTGTGTACAACTTTTTCTGTGGGCACATGTTTTGAGTTGTTTGGGCATGCTGAGGAATGGAATTGCATGGTTTTATGGTATCTGATGTTTGACCATTTGAGGATCTTCCAGGTTGTTTTTCAAAGCAGTCATATTATTTTACATTCCCGCCAGCAATCTATGGGGGTTCCAGTATCTCCACATGCTTGTCAACACATGTTCTTTGACTTACTGATTATAGCCCTCCTAGTAGGTATCTCATTGTTGGTTTGGTTGACATTTCTATGATGATTAGTGATGTTGGACATCTTTTTATGTACTTTTTTTTGATCATTTGCATTCTTCTTTGGAGAAATATCTATTCAAGTCCTTTGCCCATTTTTTATTTGGTGTTTATCTTTTTGTTGTCAAGAATTCTTCATATATTTTATATAGTATACTCTTATATAAATTGCAAATCTTTTCCCTCATTCAATGGGTTATTATTTTTTTTTACTTTTTTGATAGTGTTTGATGCACAGAAGTTTTTAATTTTGATGAAGTCCAGTTTATTGACTTTTTCTTTTGTTTCTCATGCTTCTAATGTCATATTTAAGAAACCATGGCCTACTCCAAGGTCATGAAGATTTACTCCCCTGTTTCCTTCTAAGAATTTTGTAGTTTTAGCTCTTATGAGTTCATTTTTATATATGGCATAAAGTAGTGATCTAAATTCATCTTTTACATGTGGATATTCAGGTTTCCCAGTACCATTATTACCTAGCAGGAATGAAAGTTCCATTTCTCTACTGAGACTTCTCTGACATCACTCTGGGAGGCAGGTTAGGGATGGGGCTTCAATTTTAGTCCCCAAGGTTGGAAGTCATACACCTTTGCTGGCATGAGTAGGGCCAGTTTTTCTGGATGTTTGGGTGGAGTAAAGCAGTTTTCTTTCTTTTTTTTTTAAATACATTCTTTGTTTAAAGCTTATTTATTTATTTTGAGGAGAGTATACATGAGGAAGGGGCAGAGAGAGGGAGGGAGAGAGAGAGAATTCCAAGCAGGCTCCCTGCCATCAGTGCAAAGCTCAGTGTGGGGCTTGATCTCACAAACTGTGAGAACAGAGCTGAGCTGAAATCAAGAGTTGGACGCTTAACTGCCTGAGCCACTCTGGCGCCCCTAAAGCAGTTATTTCTAAAGAGTTTTTTTGACTTGGTAGACAGTCTTTTCTTCCTTTGACTAGAATCAGGCTTTTGTTGGGACTTTTTCCTTTTTGGACCTGTGGGTATTTTGGAGTTGCTGACCTACTCAGCTTCAAGTCTGGGATATGTGAGGCAAAAAGAAAACCCAGAAACACCACTGTGTTGTTCCTTGGGTCCGAAGTTTCCTCAGCTGGTTTGCGTTTTTCTCCCCATCTTTCATAGTCCTTTTATTATCATTATTTTTAATATATAATGTCCACTGGGACACCTGGGTGGCTCAGTTGGTTAAGCATCCAACTGCAGGTCACTGCTCATGAGTTTGAGCCCTGTGTCAGGCTCTGTGCTGACAGCTCAGAGCCTAGAGCCTGCTTCCCATTGTGTTTCTCCCTCTCTCTCTGCCCCTCTCCTACTCACGCTCTCTTTGTCTCAAAAATAAATAAACTTAAAAAAATTATAATATCCAGATTTTTAAATTATACTTGGAGATGTAGGAAAAACTATTTCTATCATATCGTAACACATTTTTAAAACTCCAAAAGCCCTGTCCATTGCTGCCATTACCTTCACAATAGAAAAGGACATTGTATAGGACTTCACCTTAACCTAATCCTTTTGTAACCTCCTGGAGGCCATGGTGGGTTTAAGGGGTTTCTCTAATAGATCATAGCTGTTTTTAAGGCAATCTGGCTTTAAGTAGCCCAAACGTCCACTTATGAATTCTCTACCCTAGGTATATTTTTAAGAGGACTTAGCAGAAACTACAATTTCCTTTCACATATTGCTACTATCATTCTTATTGTTGTCCTCAGTTTTACCCAAGGAATGTCTCTCTAGTGAAACATCCCCATTTCCTTCCCTGCCCCCAGTGATTAAAGTAACTTGAATAAGGTGATTCCTTCAAAGGGAAAGAGCCACACAAGTTTTTAATATTTTATTTATTTATTCATTTTAAATTGTATGTATTTATTTTGAGAGAGAGAGTGAGTGCAAGTGACGAGAGGGACCGAGAGAGAGGGAGAGTGAGAGTCCCCAGCAAGCTCTGCACTGCCAGTGCAGAGCCTGACACGCTGTTCCATCCCACTAACTGAGATCATGACCTGAGCTGAAATCAAGAGTCAGACTCTTACCAACTGAGCCACCCAGGTGCTCCTACTATTTTATATAATAAATAACTGTGAAGATTTTATAGAGACCTCTATGAGAACTTGTGTGATCTCCATACAGAACTTTTCTTAATGCTTATGATTGAAATACCTAATCGAGAGGTATAGTAATAGGTCATTCATCTAGGTCACTGAAGGTTTGGTTTGCTGTTCGACACAGGTGAATTTTCTGAGTGGCTAACCTTTGTATGGGTTGCTTCTTGTAGTGTCAAGTTTTCCTTTTTAAAATAAATTACCTTGACTGGCTGCACCGGCAAAGCATGCTAAACACACGTTCATCCTCACTGGATATCTCAGAGAAGGTACTTGTACGGGGACCACTGAAATTGTCTAGAGACCAGAGTCTGGTCCTGCTTTGCCATTAACTTTTCATGTGATTTCGCGAATGATACCTAACCTCTCTGGGCTTCAGCTTCCTCACCTGCAGAATGAAGGCATCACCCTAAACCTGTAGTTCTTAAATGAACTTCAGCGTCCATCAGTTGGGTTGTTAAAACACAAAGACCTACCTACCCAGAGTTGCCCAGACCTACCCCCAGAATTTCTGATCCATTTGGCCTGAGGTAGGCCCCAGGAATTTGCATTTTTGATCAGTTCCAAGGTGATGCTGATACTGCTGGTTTTAAGGATCATTCTGAGAACCACAGTCCCTGCTTGTAGCTCAGGGGTTGAGGTTGAGCAGAAGGTGTGTGTTAAGCAGGTATTTGCTTATTGGTTCACAAAAGATCTCAGTCTGATAAGTCTAAAATAGGCTTTCCTAAAGTAAACCAGTCATTAGAAATTCAGACATCTCTAATTTTGGTAAGTCAAAACTAGAGCTTTGTTGAGGTATAATTGACAAAATTGTAAAATCTTAAAAATATATTAAAATGCAAATCTAGATGATTTGATAGATATGTGTATTGTGAAAGGATTCCTCTCATCTAGTTAATTAATACTTCCACCACCTCACATATTTATTTATTTTTGGTGAGTACATCTAAGTTCTACATATTTAGCATATTTCAGTTAGACAATACAATATTATCAACTATAGACACCAAGTTATACATTAAATCCTGAGATTTATTCATCGTACAGCTGAAAGTTTCTGCCCTTTTATAAACCTCTCCTAACCTGCAGCCTCTGGCAACCTTTTCTTTACTCTGTTTCTTTGAGTTTGAATTTTTATTTAGATTACACATGTAAATGATACTATGCAGCATTTGTCTTTCTCTCTATGACTTATCTCACCTAGCATATTACCCTCAAGGTCCATCCATATTGCTACAAATGACAATATTTCCTTTTCTCAGGGCTGAATAATATTCCATTGTACACATATTTTTATCCATTCATCAGTATATGCTTCTTGTTTCCCAAGAATGCTTTTATATACTATATAAGACATAGATTTAGTAGTGAAATCACATATAGTATTGGTTTGTTTGCTCTTTTTTTCCTAAAATGAATGGGCTTTTTAAAAATCTTTTATTGAATTAACATACATTCAGAAAAACCAACAGGTTGTAAGTGGACAATTCATGGAATTACCATATTTATCATAAAACACAGTACATAACCACCAACACAGTAAAGAAATAGAACATTACCAGCACGTCAGAAATCATTTTGACACCACCAGTCCTCCTCTCTCCTTTCCAAAGGTAACCACTATCCTGAATTCTGAAAACAAATATTAGTATTACCTCTTTTTGAACTTTATATGAATGAAATTATATATTTTCTTTTGAGCCTGCCTTTTGTGCCCAACATCATGTTTGTGAGAGTAGTACATGTTGTAATATATGGGTGTATTAGGTTTATTTTTTTCTTTTTAATTTTTAAGCATTTATTTTTTGAGACACAGAGACAGAGTTCAAGTGGGGGAGGGCCAGAGAGAGAGGGAGACACAGAATCTGAAGCAGGTTCCAGGCTCTGAGTTGTCTGCACAAGCCTAAAATGCAGGGCTCAAACACAAACCATGAGATCATGACCTGAGCCAAAACTGAAATGCTTAACTGACTGAGCCACCCAGGCACCCACAGGTTCACTTTTATTCCTTAATATTCTTTTATCTCCTCATGACATATACTGTTAGAATATATCACATTTTATTTAACCATGCTACTGTTCAGCGACATTTCTGTTGTGTTTAGTTTTGGACTACTATAAAACATGTTGCTATTCATGTACATGTCTTTGGTGGATATATGTGGATCTTTCTAAATTTATTGGCCATTTGGAATTTTTTTTGTAAATTGTCTATCCATCCCATTGGAATGTTTATCTTTTTTATGGATTTTTAAGCAAATTTTGGATATTATGGATAATCTTTCACTTGTTGCAAATGTTTTTTTCCCAAATTGCCATTTGTTTTTCCATCTATTACATGCATTTTGTTGTTGTTCTTAAGGAGTTTGATAAGGTTAATTAATATATCACTGTTCTGCATTATGGTTTCCTAATTCTTAGATCTTTTCTCCCCAGTATTATAAAAATACCTTTTCTTTTTTTTTTTTTTTTTTTTAGCCTTTTTAAAAAAAATTAAATTCACATTAGGTAACATACAGTGTAGTCTTGGCTTCAGGAGTAGATTCATCTCTTATATATGACACCCAGGGCTCATCCCAAAAAGTGCCCTCCTTAATGCCTATCACCCATTTACCCCATCTCCCCCTACACACACCCTTCAGCAACCCTCAGTTTGTTCTCTGTATTTAACAATCTCTTATGATTTGCCTCCCTCTTTTTATCTTATTCTTCCTTCCCTCCCCCTATGTTCATCTGTTGAGTTTCTCAAATTCCACATATGAGTGAAATTATATATCTTTCTCTGACTGACTGATTTCACTTAGCATCACACACTTTATTTCCATCCACGTTGTTGCAAATGGCAAGATTTCATTCTCTTTAATTGCTGAGTAGTATTCCATTGTAGATATTTGCCACACTTTCTTTATTCATTCATCAGCTGATGGACATTTGGGCTCTTTCCATAATTTGGCTATTGTTGATAGCTCTGCTTAAACATTGGGGTGTATGTGCCCCTGCAAATCAGCAGTTTTGTATCCTTTGGATAAATACCTAGTAGTGCAATTTCTGGGTTGTAGGGTAGTTCTATTTTTAATTTTTTGAGGAATCTCCATACTGTTTTCCAGAATGGCTGTACCGGTTTGCATTCCCACTAACAGTGCAAAAGAGTTCCTCTTTCTCCACATCCTCGCCAACAGGTGTTGTTTCATGTGTTGTTAATGTTAGCCATTCTGAAAGGTGTGAGGTGGTATCTCATTGTGGTTTTGATTTGTATTTCTCTAATTATGAGTGATGGTGAGCATGTGTATGTTAGCCATATGGATGTCTTCTTTGGAAAAGTGTCTATTCATGTCTTCTGTTCATTTCTTCATTGGATTATTTGTGCTTTAGGTGTTTGATAAGTTTTTTATAGATTTTGGATACTAACCCTTTATCAGATATCAGATATCAAGATTGCAAATATCTTCTGTTCTCTTGGTTGCCTTTTAGTTTTGTTGATTGTTCACTTTGATGTAAGGAAGCTTTTTATATTGATGAGGTCACAGTAGTTCATTTTTGCTTTTGTTTCCCTTGCCTCCGGACACCTGTCAAGTAAGAAGTTGCTGTGGCGAAGGTTAGAGAGGTTGCTGCCTGATTTCTCCTGTAGCATTTTGATGGTTTCCTGTCTTACATTTAGGTCTTTCATTCGTTTTGAATTTATTTCTGCATATGGTGTAAGAGAGTGGTCCAAGTTCATTCTTCCCCATGTTGCTGTCCAGTTTTCTCAGCACCATTTGCTGAAGAGACTGTCTTTTTTCCATTGGATACTCTTTCCTGCTTTGTCAAAGATTAGTTGGCCATACATTTTTGGGTCCAATTCTGGTTTCTCTATTCTAGTCCATTGGTCCATGTGTCTGTTTTTGTGCCAGTGCCATATTGTCTTGATGATCACAGGTTTGTAATACATTTCGAAGTTTGGAATTGTGAAGCCTTCAGCTTTGGTTTTCTTTTCAGCATTACTTTGGTTATTCAGGGTCTTTTATGGTTCCATACAACCTCTGTTTTTTCAATCACCTTTATGACTTTATATTTTACATTTTATTCCATTAATACTGAAAATAATTTTGGCATAAGAAAGAACATGTAAATCCAGCTTTATTTTCTTTCATCTCTCTGGGCACTTGTCCTAAGATCCCTCTGGGCATTTGTCCTAAGATCTATTTTCTCATGATTTTTGAACTTATTGTATTCCATACTAACAATTACAGAATAATTTTAGGCAGCAGCACAAATCATGCTCATCCACTAGAGTCTATACATGAATGCATACATGTGCGTGTGCACACACACACACACACACACAAACACACATTTTAAGAATCTGAGCCAATATTTAAAAATTGATGTTGCAGGGACACCTGGCTGGGTCTGTTGGGAAGAGCATGTGACTCTTGTTAGGATCATGAGTTCCAGCACCACATTGAAGGTAAAATTCACTCAATTAAAAAAAATTGACATTGCATTAAAACCTAACTTATGACTTCTCTAAAAAAAAAAAAAAAAGAGAAACCTCCCTGGATTATTTGTTAATAGTGAACCTGGATATTTCAGACCACAGTCAGAGCAGAATGACATATATCTCATCCATAATGGGTTTATATTTTCATTTTTGCCACAGATCTCACCAGTTCTTCCTGTTTGTTACATCCAGCCTATTAAATATATGTCTCTTGCCTGCCTTGTTTTATCAGCATTTAATTTATAGGCTCTATTTATTTCCAATAATCTATTCCCATGCCCTCTCCATACCATTTCATTTACTATGACTTTATGTACAATATGAAGCACTCTTCAAAATGTCTCTGCTTTATAATTTTAAAAATTACAGATGAACTCTAGCATCCTTTATAACTTTCTAAATAAAGAAAATCTCATGAGGATTTTGATTAGAATAGTATGAATATATGTATTAGTTTTAGAAAAAATCAACATTTTTATAATACTGAATTCTGTTCAATAACAGATTTCTCTCCATTGATTCAAGTTTTCCTTTACATCCTTAGATATATTTTATATGCATGTATTACATGTTTACTCTATGTATTATTATATTTTTTTCCTATTTTGGGTAAGGGATTAAACTTCTAATTTATGATTGTTGGCATATCAGAAACTATTGATGTTTGTATACTAATTTTTTAGTGGATTACCTTTTTGAACATTTAAAAGTTATTAATTTTAATAATAATTAATTATATAATACATTATAGAATGTAATTCTTAATAGTTACATTAATGTAATTATTAATGCAATGTAATGTACATTAATAATTAATGTAATAATTAATAAATATTTAAAGTTACAATTATTGAGTTGATTATTTTGTCTGTCCAAAGTGGACAATCATGTTGTCTAAAAATAATCATCTTTTTCCCCTTCCCATATTTTTACTGCTCATTCTTGTCTAGTAAATAACAGTGGCAGTACAACACTCTTAAATGTGACTTCAGTGAAAAAGTTTCTATTCTTTTATGATTTCGGTTGATCTGTCAGTTGTTTTGAAATATATATATTTTAAAAATTTTATTAAGATTTTTATTTTAAGTCCAGAATAGTTAGCATAGAGTGTTACAGTAGTTTCAGGTGTACAATATAGTGATTCAGCAATTCTGTACATTACTCACTGCTCATTGTAAGTGTACTCTTTAATCCCCATCACCTATTTCACCCATCCCCCACATCTCCCTTCCTCTGGTAACCATCAGTTCTCTAAAATAATTAAGAGTCTGTTTCTTGTTTTGCTTCTGTGTGTGTGTGTGTGTGTGTATGCTTTTCCATTTGTTCATTTGTTTTGTTTCTTACATCCCACATGTGAGTGAAATCATATATTTGTTTTTTTCTTTTTTTTTCAGTTCTTTTTTTTTTTTTTACAAATAGTTTATTGTCAAATTTGTTTCCACATAACACCCAGTGCTCATCCCCACAAGTGCCCTCTTAGCAGCATATGCTCTAGATCCATCCATGTTGTTGCATATGGCAAGATTTCATTCTTTTCTATGACTAATATTCCATTACACAACCCCCCCCACACACATATATGCATATATATACATACATACACACCACATCTTCTTTATCCATTCATCTCTTGGTGGACACTTGGACTGCTTGCATAGTTTGGCTATTGTAAATAATGCTGCAATAAACATAGGAGGGCATATATCCTTTTCAAATTAATAGTTTTGTAATCTTTGGGTAAATACTCAGTAGTGATTACTGCCTCATAGAGTAGTTCTATTTTTAATTTTTGAGGAAACTCCGTACTGTTTTCCACAGAGGCTGCATTAGTTTGCATTTCCACCAACTGTGCATAGGGTTATAATTTCTCTACTCCCTTGACAACACTTGTTATTTTCTGTTTTGTGATAGTAACCCTCCTAACAAGTGTGAGGTAGTATTACATTGCAGTTTTGATTTATATTTCTCTAATAATTAGTGATGTTGAACATCTTTTCATGTGCTTATTGGCCATTTGTGTGTTTTTTAATTTTTTTTTTTAAATTTATATCTGAGAGAGAGAGAGAGAGACAGCGTGAGCAGGGAAGGGTCAGAGAGAGAGGGAGATACAGAATCTGAAACAGGCTCCAGGCTCTGAGCTGGCTGTCAGCACAGAGCCCGATGCAGGGCTCGAACCCACAAACCACGAGATCATGAACTGAGCATGGCATTTGTTCACAACAGATCTAGTGGTCACACACTCCCACAACTTTTGTTTATCTGGGAATGTCTTAATTTCTTCCTCACTTTTGAAGGATAACTTTGTCAGATATAGGATTCTTGGTTGATAGATTGTTTTTTTCTTTTAGCACTCTGAATGTATCTTTTGATGGTCTTCTGGCCTCCAAAGTTTTTGATGAGAAATCTGTCTATTCTCTTATTGAGAATCCCTTGTATTGTGATTCAATTCTTTCTTGCTGCTTTCAAGATTCACTCTTTATCTTTTGAAAGTTGTATTGTAATGTGTATCTGTATAGGTCTCTTTGAGTTAATCTTACTTGGAGTTCATTGAGCTTCTTGGATGTTTATATTCATGTCTTTCATCAAATTTGGGAAGTTTTCAGCCATTATTTCCTTAAATATTCTCTCTGCCCCTTTCTATCTTCTCCTGGGACTCCTATGATGCATGTTTTTCTGTTCAGTGTGCCACAGATCCCTTGGGCTCTTTTCACTTATCTTCCATCTTTTCTCTTTCTGCTCTGAGCCTTGATAGTGTCCAATGTTCTCTTTCCAGGTTTACTGATTCTTTCCTCTGCCTGTTTAAATCTGCCTCAAATCCATCTGGTGAAGTTTTCATTTTGGTTATTTTACTTTTCAGCCCCAGAATTTCTTTATGGTTTCCTTTTAGATTCTCCTTCTGTTGATATTTCCATTTTATTCACACATTAGTTTCTTGACTTTCTCCATGTCTTCAGTTCTTTGGGCATCTTTAAGACAATTGCTTTAAAGTCTTTGTTTAGTATATCTGCCATTAGGTTTTTCCTGGGTCAGTTTCTATTGATTTAGTTTTTCTTTGAAAGGACCATACTATCCTGTTTATTTTATGCCTAAAATTTTTTTATTGTTGTTGAATGCTGGACATTTGAATCTAATAATGTAGTAACTCTGGAAATCAGATTCTCTTCCTTACCCAAGGTTTACTGTTTTTTGTTATGGTTATTGTTTTTAATAATTTTAGGTGTTTGTGTACCAAGATCACCTTTAAGTATAAACTTAATGTCTTTTCAGATCTTTTCTGAGATTTTCCCTGGGTATGCAGGGTCATTTTCTAATTTTACTACATATGCAATGGCTTTTGAATGTCCTAGTCTTTAATGGCTGACTCTCAGAAGAAAGCAAAAGATGAGAGGGTGATAGAGGGCCCTTGAAATCCCCTGAAATTCATTTCAACCAGAGGGGAAAGGGCTTATAACATTGGCAGGAGGGCAGGGAGGGGAGATGCAACAAAGTTGGCCCTCTGACGTCTTTGTACTTCTGTGACCCAAAACAGCAATTAACGGTCAAAATACAGGTCCCCAATATTTGGAGGATAGAGTCCTTTTTCCCATCCTAGCTCCCACAGTTATGAAAGTTCCTCCAGGAACATATGCACAGATGCCTGCCATATAGTTGGGGGTGGGGGGTGGGTAACTGCTACTGTGGTTACAGCTGGAATTGATGAAAATTAGACTCAACTTACCTTCAGGGGCACCTGGGTGGCTCAGTCATTTAAGCATCCTACTTCGGCTCATGTCATGATCTCACGGTTCGTGGGTTCAAGACCCAAGACCCGCGTTGGGCTCTGTGCTGACAGTTAGCTCAGAGCCTGGAGACTGTTTCAGATTCTGTATCTTCCTCTCTGACCCTCTCCTGCTCTCTCTCTCACTCTGTCTGTCTCTCTCAGAAATAAATAAAACATTAAAAAAAAATTTAAGAATCAACTTAACCTTCAAAGTCTTTCCCTGGAAGTTGGAAGCCTTCAGTAGATTCCAGAATTCCAAAATACTTACATTAGGCACATTCTGACAGGGCAGTTGTTGTTTAGGTGGGCTGACAGATATCTGGTGCTTCCTATTCCACCATCTTCCCAGAATCCTCCCTGTTACTATGTTTTTAAATCATTAGCTGAACATTTGTCTATTCATAAGCTACTAAGAGTCTAAAACATATTTTGTATCTTATTGAGTGCCTTTTGGGGATCATATGATCCTCAGATAGGATCATAGTAATTTTTTTCCTTTTATAAAGATAGTCTCTTTTTTAATGTTCATTTATTTTGAGAGAGAGAAAATATGTGAGTGGAGGAGGGGCAGAGAGAAAGAGAGAGGGAGACAGAGGATTCCAAGCACAGGACCTGCTGTCAGCAGAGAGCCTGATGTGGAGTTTAAACTCAGTAACCGTGAGATTGTGACCTAATCTGACATTAAGAGTTGGACACAACCTACTGAGCCACCCAGGCACCCCAAAGACAGTCACTTTCATTGACAGAGTCCTAATAATAAACCATCCTTACACTACTTGAATGTAATACTCTGACCATAACTATTGAAGCAGATATAAACAGTAAAACTTGACCCAAAATTGAATATTTATAATAACTTGCTTATTTCAAAATAAGGGCATACCTATTTTGCAGATGCACATGAGCCTCAACTTGATTTCTGTTCTGAGCAGTAAATACATGAAATCATCATTCTTGCAGTGACATTTGAAACCTTGGGCTTCTTCCTAGAATATAAGAGAAGAATCTTGATAATAAAGAGATAGGATAGAATCATAAAATATACTCATTCCAAAAGAAAGCCAGGGGGAAAAAAGAGAACAATGAGATAATTGAAAAACAAATAGTAATGTTGAAGATTTAAAGCCAAAACTTATCAATAATCACATTATATGTAAATGGTCTAAACACTCCAGTTGAAAAAAGAGAAACACCATCAGGCTGTTTCTGGAAATAGGTACTGGAAATCAGGTTTCCAGATACTACTGGAAATCAGGACGTTTCTGGAAATAGATACTGGAAATCAGGACAGACATGAGATAATCACAGTAAATGTAGATGAAAAGGCAAAGACATTAACACAATTAGAAGTATGTATTGGTTATAGGAGATAGATGATAATTCAACATTAGGATAATCAGAAGAGAAGATGTACTCAAATATATAATACAAGAAAAAAGCCCCTGAAATGAAAAAAACAAAAATCAAGCAGTGCAATCCAAGAATATTATACCTAGTTGAGATTTCTGTCAAGTTTATTTTTTTAAAAAATATTAATGCTTTATTTACTTTTGAGAGAGAGACAGAGACAGCGTGAGCAGGGAAGGGTCAGAGAGAGAAAGGGAGACACAGAATCTGAAGCAGGCTCCAGGCTCTGAGCTAGCTGTCAGCACAGAGCCCAATGTGGGGCTCAAACCCATGAGTCTTGAGATCATGACCTGAGCCGAAATCAGAGGCTCAAATTACTGAGCCACCCAGGCGCCCCAAGTCAAGTGTAGACATAATAAGCAAATAAGTCAAACAGTAAAGTCCTCAAACAATATAACACCTCTGAACCTTTCATGGAAAAAATGCTTAATAATGAGCATAAATAAAAATCTTCTAAAAAATGGAGAATCTTACAGAAAAACAAAGAAGCCAGTCCATTTGTGAGTGATTAATACTGAAAAATTATGGAAATTATGATTAGAAAAGTAAGAGAATATTATCTTGGATAATATAAAAATAACATAACTCTATTAAGAATTGGAAGTTGGAGGAAAGATAGCTGGAGAAAACATGAGTCATTATCTTTCAAAACAGTCAGTAAATCCTGTTTAAAAGGAATATAAATTCTTTTAAAAACCTGAATATTTTTCATAATCTCTTAACCTTGAAGAGATCTTTTAGGAAATAGCCTGTGGTTAAGAAATAAATATTTGAAGGTTATTTCTACAAAACTACTTTTCTTTTTTTCTTTAAAGCAAAATTATATTTATTCTCTTTACTAACAAATAGGATGTTAACATAAGCCCTTTTACATAAAAGAATTTCTTGGTATCTCTTCATCTATTTTATATACCCATACAAACATATCTGGGATGATGTTTACCTATGTGAACAATGGAAATTTCTGAGTACTTATTGTAATGTGGGAGTAACTTATACTTTGATCTTTGTCCTCTTCTGTTGTTTGAATTTTTTATGAATATGTACCCATTTTATAAAAACAAGGGTAATTATTTTTTGCAAATTAGAAGACATTAATGAAATAAGTGGAATAACCCCTGAACAACATGGTTTTGAGCTGTATGGGTTCACTTATACTTGGACTTTTCTCAATATGCTACAGAATTAAAAATGTATTTTCTCTTCCTTATGATTTTTCTCTTTTCTCTTATGATTTTCTTAATAATTTTCCTTTTTCTAGCTTATTTAATTGTAAGGATATCATATATAACATACAAAATATGTGTTAATTGATACCAATTACATATATACCAATTTATGTTATTGGTAAGGCTTCCAGCCAATAATACGTTATTAGTAGTTAAGTTTTTGGGGAGTCTAAAATTATACATGAATTTTCAACTGCACAGGGAGTTGGGCCCCCAACCCACGCACTGTTCAAGCATCAACTGTTTGAACCTAGATTAGTTAACAATGATAATTATGTTTTTCTTTATACTTCCCTATATATTTTTTCATGTCTAATCTTTTAAGCTTTTGATTATAAATGAATAACAGTACTAAAATTGTACCCCAGGTCATAATTTTAGAGACTTTTATGTTACAGGAAAACTGAAACAGAAAGTATGCCTAAGAGTAGCCTAGTTTATGGGGCGCCTGGGTGGCTTAGTCGGTTAGGCATCCGACTTTTGCTTAGGTCATGATCTCGCGGTTCGTGGGTTCGAGCCCCACGTCGGGCTCTGTGCTGACTGCCAGCTCAGAGCCTGGAGACTGTTTCAGTCTTTGACTCCCTCTCTCTCTGACCCTCCTCTTCTCACGCTGTCTCTCTCTCTCCTAGAAATTAAAAAAATATATATATATATTAAAAAAAAAAAAGAGTAGCCTAGTTTGTAAATAAAACATTCAGGCAAGCACAGTGGTTGAGAAAATTTCTTCAATTTATCGAAACAAAATTTTTGTGTTAATAGCAAGTAAATAACAAATTAATCTCTGAAGGGGCCAGCTCATTATTCAAATCTATACAAACATCTCAGAGATTTCACACATTCAGCCTCTCTCCTAGACTACATTGGAAAAGCAGAGCTAAGCAGACCAGGGTTATTAGCATAATTCATTTTCCTGACGGTACTGGGCCCTATTTATAGTCACAGAACTGCAGAATTAATAAATACAGCACTAATGACCAAGATAAGAATAACACATTCTCTTTAGAATATTGTTTTTTTCTTTCTGTTTTCAGGCATCCTATCTTACCTCTCTCCCTGTTCCCCACCCCTCCCCACTCACACACAGAACTGACAGAAAAATGGAATTCTATTGACCTTACCTGCATTTAAGTTTTATGCAATTACCGAGGCTCTGCCACCCTAACAAGCCTGGGAAACTTGGGCTGTATTAAGGGGTAAATTGTTTAGATTAAGATTATATCATCTGTTGTACTGGAGGCACTTATGTCAAGTGGGCCTCATTTCTCTTGTCCTTTCGTAGTGAGAGAAATTATGTAATAGATAGAGACCGACATGGCTTGCTCCGGTCTGAACTCAGATCATGTAGGACTTCAATAATCATAATCGTTGAACAAATGAACCTTTGATAGCAGCTGCACCATCGGGATGTCCTGATCCAACATCGAGGTCATAAACCCTATTGTCGATATGGACTCTAAAATAGGATTGCACGGTTATCCCTAGGGTAACCTGTTCCATTGATCAAATGTTTTGGATCAATAAGTGATGTAAAACTTTTGACTGTTAGTCTAGATTTAAATCACTCGGAGGTTGTTCTATTCTCCGAGGTCACCCCAACCGAAATTGTTGACCCACGTGGAGGTTTGTTGTCCATGTCGGTTTTGTTGATGTTCTCTTTGGGTCAGCTAATTGAAACTCCATAGGGTCTTCTACTCTTATTGTTGTATTCCCACCTCTTCACGGGAAGGTCACTTTCATGGATTGGAAGTAAGAGACAGTTAAACCCTCATGTGGCCGTTCATACTAGTCCTTATTTAGAGAACAAGTGATCATGATACCTTGCACGGTCAGGATACCATGGCTGTTTAACTAATGTCACTGGGAAGGCAGTGCCTCTAATACTAAAAATGCTAGAGTTGATATTTATGGTAAACAGGCGGGGTTTGTGTTTGCCAAGTTCCTTTTACTTCTTTTAATCTTTCATTAGTTGCATACCTGTGTTGGAATAATAATTGATTTGATACTTAGTTTATGGTTAGGTTATTTATATCTTATTGTTAACTATCAGTGGTTATCTGTTCTGATATAAGCTTATGGAAGGAGAAATATTTCTTGTTACTCATACTAGCATTATTTTTTCTATCATTAAATAGATTAACCCAGTATTAAGTTAGGAGTTAGTTGCATGTTTTTGGTATTTAGATAAATTTATTGTTGAGCTTGAATGCTTTCTCAGTTGATGGCTGCTTGTAAGCCAACTATGGTTATATTTATGTTTACTCTCTAAAAATGGTTGTATCCTAGTTCTAAAAAGCTGTACCTTTTTAGGTTATATTTTAAACTTACATTCGAATTTTGGGTTTTTTAGGTAAGTTTAAAGTTGAACTAAAATTGTGTTCTGGGCAATCAGCTATCACCAGGCTCATTAGTCATGAATCTTTTCACTATTTTGCAACATAGACGAGTTCATCCTGTAAAGATTGTTCGTAGGTAGCTCGTCTGGTTTCGGGGGGTCTAGCTTAAGTTCTCTTTGTTAGACTGTATCTAGGTAATTCATTATGCAAAAGGCACAAGCGATAATCTTTGCTGTGTGGTGCTTTTAACTTTTCTTTCATCTTTCCCTTGTGCTACTGTCTCTATACCGCCAAGTTACATTTCTATCACCTATACTTCTAGGAAATATATTTATAATTAAATGTTTTCATTTATGGGTTTGTGTTAGTTGAGTTTGTGGTTGTTTGGGCTAGATTTGGCTCAAGACGGTCAGTTTGATAGGAAACCTTCTGGGTGTAAGCCAGATGCTTTGTTTAAGCTATATCTTGTTTATCCAAGCACACTTTCCAGTATGCTTACCTTGTTACGACTTGTCTCCTCTTGTGTTTATTATGAGTTAAATAGGATTATTAGGTTGTGTGTCACTTGAGGAGGGTGACGGGCGGTGTGTGCGTGCTTTATGGCCCGATTCAATTAAGCTCTCTGTTCTTAATTTACTACTAAATCCTCCTTTAGCTTTTAGTTTCGTAAAAACTTTAGTGGAAAATGTTCTGGTACAGAAAATGTAGCCCATTACTTCCCGCCTCATGAGTTATACCTTGACCTAACTTTTGTATGTTAAGATATATGTGCTTACTTTTCCTCCCTTTTAGAGTTTGCTGAAGATGGCGGTATATAGACTGAATTAGCAAGGGGTGGTGAGGTGTATCGGGGTTTATCGATTATAGAACAGGCTCCTGTAGAGGGATATAAAGCACCAGCAAGTCCTTTGAGTTCTGTTGATAGTAGTTCTTTGGCTGATAGATTTGTTTGGTTAACTATCTAAGTTTAGGGCTAAGCATAGCGGGGTTTCTAATCCCAGTTTGGGTCTTAGCTATCGTGTGGTTGGAAGTGTTAAAGTTACTTTTGTGCTGTATTTTTGTGTTTACTGTAGCTTTTTACAGCCTAGTTAAAATTTAATTTATGTAGGATTCCCTCTGTAACACCCTTTACACTGTGGGTCTATTAGTTCGGGTTAATCACATGACCACAGTGGCTGACACAAGATTTACTAACCCTGGTTTAAATTGGCTTGTCGAACTTTCATTCATGGCTTAATTTTTATCAGTGCTGTATCCTGTGGGGGTGTGGCTAAGCACAGTGTTATGAGCTACATTTTGTGTGCTTGATACCTGCTTCTTTAGGTCGGTTAGTGATTTAGAGGGCATTTTCACCGGGATGCGGAGACTTGCATGTGTAATCCTGTTAATAACTAATGGAAAGGCCAGGACCAAACCTTTATGTTTATGGAGTCTGACGACTCATCTAGGCATTTTCAGTGCCTTGCTTTGTATACTTAAGCTACTTAACGAGAATATGTATATATATACACACATCAGATTAATTTGTGTTGCGGTTGTGAAAGAACATGGTTCGATAGGGATGAATTAGAACTAGGGGTTATGTATCTATAGATATCTGTGAATCTCGGTGGTGACACTGGTGTTTGAAATTGATGTCTAATTGGGTTTTGATGTATATATGTAGATTTATACGTAGGCCTTATGATTGGATATGTATTTAGTCTTGTTTTGGGGTTCGGCAGGACAATAATAAATGCATATTCTTATTATGAGGTTACGGGGGTTTGGTTAAGCTAATTGTTAATCTGTTGAATATGTATGTGTATGCATGTGTGCATATATGTGGGTGTACGTGCTTACGTGTGTGTTTGTGCGAGTATATGTGGGTGTGTGTATTTGTGTCCGGTTGGGCATTGAGGATGAAGTATATGCCCTGTAACCATTGCATTGGGCCTTCAACCACTGAACTATATGCATGTGACAATACCTCATTAAAAAGAAAATAGTGGGGAAATGGTGGGGGAAAGGGAGAGAGGCAAACCATGAGAGACTCTTGAATGCTGAGAAACAAACTGAGGACTGAAGGGGGGGGGGGGGAGGGGGGAGATGGGCATGGAGGAGGGCACTTGTGGGGATGAGCACTGGGTGTTATATGGAAACCAGCTTGACAATAAACTATTTGTAAGAAAAAAATAAATAAGTAAATAAAAAAGAAAAAAGAAAATAGGGGCACCTGGGTGGCTCAGTCGGTTAAGTGCCCGACTTGGGCTCAGGTCATGATCTCACGGTTCCAGGGTTTGAGCCCCTCGTTGAGCTCTGTGATGACAGCTAGCTCAGAGCCTTGAGTCTGTTTCAGATTCTGTATCTCCCTCTATCATTGACCCTCCCCTGCTCGCTCTCTCTCTCTCAGAAATAAATAAAACATTTAAAAAAAACACAACCTCCCTCCTCCAAATTTTAAGGTGAATTTTCCTTCCCTAGAGATGCTGTGAATTTGGACCTTTGCTGACTCATCCCCTCTCTGACAAGGATCGCTTTAACCTTTGTCAGTCTTGTCCTTGATGTTATTCTCTTTTCCCTTTCCCCTCACTTGTACTGTCTCCAAAAGAATGAAAGATTAGGCTGGTGCTTGGGCAGCTCATGTGCTCCCAATATAAAATTGAGTAGGAGGAGTTTTCTACCCTACATGGTGACACATGTGCTAGGTGTAGTATGAACTACCCTCAGGTGGTTTAGTTTCAAACCACTTTTTAAATTTATTTGATTATTTTGAGAGAACGTGAATGGGGGAGGAGCAGAGAGGGAGAGAGAGAATCCCAACCATGCTCCATGCTTAGTATGGAGCCCTACATGTGCCTCAGCCTCACAGCCATGAGATCAGGACCTGAGCCAATATCAAGACGCCTGATGCTTAACCTGGTGAGCCAGCTAGGCACCCCCAAACTACTTATTTATTTTCACTTTCTGTAAAATCTTCTCCAAATTATTCTTTACTTTTTGAAAAAACTGCTCATCCACTCCACAAATATTTATTTACTGTGTGCCATCTTCTATGCCAACAGTGCAGAATGGAGCTCAGATGTCTATCTGCAGCCCCATATGCTTAGTATAATTTACCATCAGTGGTCAACCATCAGTTTCAGGATATTCAAATTACTTCACTAGCTATTTTGCCCACAATGTTACATTATAAATCTTAATTACTTTATACTAAGTATAATTTGTACACATATATTCTATGCAATATATGCAATATATTTGTACACTATGCAAATCTTTGTGACATTTTCTTTTCTAGTCCTTCTCCATCTTACCACTTTTATATAGTGGTATATATACCATTTTCAGTGACTTACATACAGTTACTCTTCAAGAACTTTAAACTTCTCTGACTAGATGACTATGTGATTGAAGTCTCTGTGAATTCTGACCTTGTCTCTCTCAGTGCTAGATCTATTCCCTTCCTTTCCTCTGTCTGTCCTGCCATGAAAACACTCTATGGAGACCTGCAGGAGAGTTGGAAGAAAGAGATACACTTAAATGATTTACTAGGTCCCTGTTCCCATAGTTAAAATTGTTGAGATATCACATGTAGTTCATTCTTAGAGCTGTGACATTGGATTCCTTGAACTGACTCTGTGTGTGTGTGTGTGTGTAGTCATCCTGATAGGTTTGTTGAGTAAAACATGGCTTTCCTTTAAAGTTTAAATGATCACTACAGTGAAAGACCTACAGCTGGAATGGAAGAAAAGCTGCAGAGAATTATGGAAACAAAGGATGGGATTTGGCAGAGTGGGGCGGGAGCAAAAGAAGTGTGAAACAACAGGTGCCGTGGGTTATCAGCATTTTTAATTAACATCTGTTTTTAGCCTGAAGCACTTTGCTGAGAATGCTCCACCAGTGCCTGTATTCAGAGATAAACAGACTATGGAGAAGCAGCTAAGTAGTAAGAGGTTAGTGAAACATAAAGGTTTTCCTTGAGTGGAAAGTTACTCACTGGATATAGATGTCTAAGGGAAACCCCTATTAAAATGGTATGTTTCTATATCACTTATTTTGATACTTAATGTGTATAGGAAGTCACAGTAAAGTATAAAAAGCCACAATCCATAATAATAGAAGTGTTTACTTCTAATTATACCTGGGCTTGGTACTTGGAAGTGGTTCTAGGGGGATTTTTGCTTTATCTGCATTGTTTGAATTTTGAAAAGGAGATAATATTTATGTATTATGTTCATAATTGTAACAAAGAATAAACACAAAAATAAACAATCTGTGTTTGGCATAAGTACTGTGGCAATTTCAGAATTTTTCATATCGTGAAAAAATAGAAAGAATTTAGAAAATAAAAACAAAGTAAGGGTTTGGGTAAGGGAGTAAAAGTAGTTTTCTTTTTCTTTTTAAGTAGTTTTCTTGATTCGTTTTTGTTAGATGTACAAATGTTCACTAATATCCTCTAACAGTTGACACTCTAACCGTAAAACAAAACCAGTACGTAAGTAACACCAAACATTTGGCCTTTAGTCTAATGCAGAGCTCAGGTTTGGTTTGATTTGCATTGTTTGTGGAAAGAAAAATTTCTTAGAAATATTTTAATGGATACTACTTTTTGACATATATCCTATATTAAGCTGCTAAACTCAACTCTCCTAAGAAATGTTATTCTGTTAAGTATAATTTGAAAAATCATGGAATTTACTTATCAAGGGGCATTTCACTTATTTCCAGGTTGGGGCCATTACAAATAAAGTTTCTATGAACATTCACATACAGGTTTTTGTGTAGATGTTAATTTCCACTCCTCTGTGCTACATGCCCAGGAGTATGCTTGCAAGATCATATGCAAGGTTGGGTGTGTTCTGTTCTGTAGAAGGCTACCATACTGTTTTCAGAATGGCTATATCATTTTGCATTTCTATCAGCGATATATGAAATATCTAGGTTCTCCTCATCCTTGACAATACTGTCACTGTTTTTCATTTTAGCTGTTATAATGGATGTGCAGTGATATTTCATTGTTTTCATTTGCATTTTCCTGATGGCTAATGATGTGGAGGATCTTTTCCTGTGTTAATTTTCCATCTGTATATGCTCTGGTGAAGTATCTCTTCATGACCTTTGTCTATTTTCTAATTGGACTTTTTGAAAATGTATTTTTTAATGTTTATGGGTATTCTTTGGAAATGCAAGTTTGTATTTTGTAAGCATGAGGGAAATATTGCAAGACTAATGACATCATGGCTGTTTAAATGTAGATGCAGAACAGGATGCGGTTGGATTATGCTAAGATTCAAACATTAGACGGATGGTATTGAGATACAAATATAAAAAGGAAGGAGAAGGAGAGAAATAAAGGGAAAGAAAAAGAAAGTGGAAAGGGGAAGGGAGAGGAAATACAGAGAGAATATAGTGGAAGAAGGAAGAGATAGGGATAGAAAGAATGAAGAAAGGGGGTAAGTAAGAGAGGAAGGAGGAAGATGAAATCCATCAAAGCTAAGTACATCCTAGCAACAAGGGCTTTTGGCGGGTGGTGGCTAGAAAGTATTGGCAGGGCTAAAGAGAAGTAAGGACTGAAGTAGACCCTACAGAAGTGTGGGGAATGAGTGTAATGAGTTTTAACCAGCAAAATGGAGAAGAATTTAACTTCCTTTATTTACATCTAAGTTAATTGTGTTAGAATTAAAAGAGAACTGGAATCAAGGGTTATGATTTTTTTATCCCAGTTTAACCAAAGACCAAGAGATTTTTTTTTTTTCCTTTGTGGCTTTTTATACCTCATTTTATTTTTTTTTTTTTTTTTTTTTTTTTTTCAAATAGTTTATTGTCAAATTAGTTTCTACATAACACTCAGTGCTCATCCCCAAAGTGCCCTCCTTCATGCCCAGCCCCCCCCCCCCCCCACATCCATCAGTCCTCAGTTTTTTGATAAGCTTTTTATCTGTATGATGGAAATCAAATCACCTGCCTCTGCTAACTCTTGGGAGTGCTGTACCCAGGAAAACAATTACTAGCAAACACTTTTACATCTGCGAGTTTTTCCACAAATAAGAATTGTAACTGCTTATTTTAAACAACTTTGGGAAATAGGAACAGAACTGAAATGTTAATGAATGCAAATATAACCATGTTTTTGAGAAAGAGTAGTATTTTACTAATTCTCATTAAAAGGAGCTAGTTCGTTACTAGTTTTTCATTAATGTAACCACCATTAGATACTAACTAGGATATTGCAGGAGTCAGTAAATTCATGTCCAGTTCACCTTATTTGTAAGGAATGAACACAAGCTTCCAAGGCATGGAGTCAACACACTCAAGCTTGGAGAATGTGTCATCCCTATAAATGTGTCCCTGGCTTCACTGGAGGCCAGGGAAAAGGTCTGGCACACAGAGGTTGTCTTAGGCCTTTCGGGCTGCTGTAACAAAATACCACAGACTGGATGGCTTATAAACAATAAAAATTTATTTTTCATAGTTGTGGAGGTGGGGAGTCCAAGATCAAGGTACCAGCATGATCACTTTCGGGTGAGGGCCGTCTTCCTAGTTTCATAGTCACTGCCTTCTCACTGTCTCCTTACAAGGTAGAAGGGGCAAGAGAGCTCTCTCAGGCCTCTTTTTTAAGGGCATTAATCTCATTCATAAGGGTTCTGCTCTCATGACCTAAACACCTTCCAAAGGCCCCACCTCATGGTCCAGATCACTGTGTTGGGAATTAGGTTTTCAATGTAGAAATTTGGGGGCGACACAAGTACTTAGACCAAAGTAGAGGTCATGTGCTCAACTATAGGAGACACTGGTTCCAGGTTCCTCTTCTTGGCTTTTGAGCACAGATTAAATCAGAACATTGAATAGTATTCAAGCTTCCAGCTTCTCTAGTTTAGAATATAGTTTTCTGTGATTCCCTTAATTTATTTATCCAGTGATATAATTAAACATCTGCTCAGTTTGTATACTGTTATACTATTAAGTTATAAAACTGTTACAAGGTGTCAGCACTAAACAATGAAAATGGATTCATATTAATTTCTGAAGTATATTTATTGCCATATAACCTATTTTCTTGTCATCCCATAAAATTGGTTGGGAGAAGAGATTATATTGTTGGCATCTTTAAGATAAACAGGAAGCACAAAAAAGTGTTAATTAAATATTTAATATTGTTCCAGCATCTCTTTAAACTAAATAAAGATATTTAGCATTTTTTTATTTTTTCAAAACATAATTTATTACTTAACGAAGTTTCAGGCTAAAGAGCAAGTGAGGGAGAAAAGGTCTAAAAAGGTATACAAATTGGCCACTTGCATTTGTGTCAGTAATGAGAGCCTCATGAGTGGTTATAATTTGCCTTACTGTGCCCCCCAAATGCCTGTGAATTGCCATGAGATTTCCAAAGACTTAAATAAATCTGTACTAAAAGCAAGTGTCCAATTTAGAGCCAAAACAGAGCAAGAAGGCAGGTGGAACTGTACCCATTGCAACATAATCGCTGCTCTTTGACATGCTCTATACACTATGCTCTGCAGAGAGAGAGAGATGATTAGATCTCAGAGCAGCTAAACCGTAGCACTGAGCTACTCACACTGTAAGCCTTAACCTGCACCAACGAGGGACTGACAGGAAGATGGCTCAGAGACATCTGTTATAGAAATTGTGTGTAAGAGATGCACACGGTGTTAAGGGGAGGGAATGCTCTATCACTCACATTCTCCCATTTGGGCCTTTTGGAAAAGATTGGCTGGAAAAGAGTAGCCTATCCTCTGAGTGTGGTCTGGGAAAGCCTACAATTCAAATGGCGCTGCTTTTACGAAGAGGGGAGTACCACTGTGAGAGCAGCCACAGGGCACTTGGGTGGTCTAGTTGGTCACAGTTTTTATTAGCCTCCCTCTTGCGTTTTTTCCTTCAAAGGATGAAAATAAGACTGTTTATTCCTAAGCCAAATGACTTCAAATGTGTCATTTAATGTAGGTTTTTGTACCTTTTATATAGAGGATAAAAGGAAAGAAACCAACTTTGAGTTTTTTTTCCCCAGAGGCTTCTAACTACCATTAAGTATTGACTAATGAAAAGTAGTAATAATACTTTCATTTGCTGCATAGCTTATTTAATACTGTAATAGTAAATTAGAAATAGTTTATCTTTGAAAATTATAGAGAGGCAGGACTAGAAAATACTCATGGTTTATTTGACACAATACAAGATAGAGGGACATTTTAGGTAGCTTTCAGGTAACTAACAAAACTCTTATAGGAAAATTTTAGTACTTAATACTTAAAAGTAGTAAATACATTTAAACTGAGATATGTAATATTTCCTTTGAAATTTATACCCTACACAAAAGCTATCAGTTATGATTTAGTTAAGCACAAGAGGCTTCTAACAAGTCCATGGTTCTATAATAAATCAGGAACTTTGAGCTAGATTGCTACTTCTGTCCATACTTCACAGATAAAATAAAATTGAACATGCGCAACCAACCAATGCATATAAATTTTAAACAGATTTATTCATCACAAATTTTCATTCCTATACTCAACATACATGCATACAGACTAATTATGCAGCAGGAGAAACTGGAGGCAAATCCAGTTGAAGTTTCCATGAAGTGACTCTGAGAAACATTTCTCAATACTTTTTAAAGTTTATTTATTTATTTGTGCATGGGATGGGGCAGAGAGACAGGGGGGAGAAAGAAAATCCCAACCAGGCTCCATGCTGTCGACACCAAGCCCCATGAGAGGCTCAAACTCACAAACTGTGAGATCATGACCTAAGCTGAAATCAAGAGTCAGACACGTAACCAGCTCTTCAGATATATTTCCCTCTCTCAGCATGTCTTACAGGGCCACTATTTAACTGGCATTTCATAAACTCAGCTCTTATGTAAAGTCTTAATGTTCTTAGTACCAGAATATGTTGACATATTTGTTCTCAGAAATCTTGACTGAACAGTTCTCTCTAGAGGAATATCCTTGGTTAAGCAGTACTGTTACTCTCCTTTATCAGGCCCTATCTTTCAGATACTCTTATTTTTAAAATATATTTGATGCCACTGATTTGGAGGTTTGTGTTTTATTTTAGATTGATTTACTAGCATAGAAACATTCTTAAACCTAGTATTTTTTTTACATTTCATAATGTCAGTAGTCACACTGCAACACATTATCATCAATATCTATATGAGAGCAATGAATGACTTCTACCATCTACTCCCAGCTTCCTCATCATAGTTGACAGAAGAAGGTCTCAGATATAATATCTTTAACAAATATGATAACACCAACAATTTGGCTGTTTGCTACACACCATCTCAAGAGTCTCAACAGCGGTTATAAACAGCCCTCCATGAAGTATGGAGGAGAATGCACTAGGTAGGAATGCTTCTTTAAGTCTTAATTAACAACTCTGGTATAGCACTTACAGACTGAGGCTTTAGTCGGTTGTGGAGGCCACACTCAATTGGTTTTGAAAAGCACAAGCACTAGAGTCCAACAGAACTAAATCTGAATCCCAGCTTAATAATTTACTAGATGCATAAACTCTTATTTCTGTTTTACAAATGAGGAGTTTACTAACCTTAAACATCTTTGTCAGGATTATAAATAATAAATATGAATTGACTAGCATGTATTAAGTAAGTACTTAATAGGTGTGATAGCTACTATCATTGTGTTTATGGCTATTTCTCTTACTAGACTGTGAGTTATTTATGGTCAGGAACTAATGTCATTCGTTTTTCTAACCCTTTGAGTTAACACAGGAACTTGGGCATTGGAGGTATTTCATAAGCACCCTGTGAAAGCAAATGTACTTATAGGTGACAATATAGCTGATGATAACTTTTGAATGATATTAGATTAAAAGTTTGTAGGGTTCAGAATGATGGAATTTTGGGTCCCTAATATGCTATAGAAGCCAAAAAGGGAGCTCGTTTATCTCTTTATAGAGCCAAATGTGGAAGCCATTTGGTCATTCCTCTTTAATGAATGCGACATAGCATATCTAATCTTGAATTCAGAGACCTTAACTAAAGAAGAACCTGTAAGCCTATATAGCACACAGTTCATTCTTTCCTAGTGTATTAGAGCAGTACTATAGTAGAGGGTGGAAGTTTTAGAGCCAGATTGCTATTGCTATACAAGTAGCTATAGGACCTTGAGCAAGTTTAAAGTTACCAGATTTATTTAGCAAATAAAAATAAAGAATGCCCAGTTAAATGTGAATTTCAGATAATAAAAGAATTGTCTAATATAAGTATGTCTCTGATATTTTATGGGATATACTTAACACTAAAGTATTTCATTATCTGAAATTCACATTTAACTGAGTGTTCTATTATTTTTTCCCTTTTTATTCTTTTTTTTTTTTTCTTAAGTAGGCTTCATGCCCAATGTGGGGTTTGAACGGATGACCCTGAGATTGAGTCACATGCTTTACCAGCTGAGCTAGCCAGGTGCCCCAGACATTCTGTATTTTATATGGCAACTTTTACTTCTCTGTGCTTGAGTTTTCTCATTGTTAGATGGAAGATAGTAATAGTACCAAACTGATAGGGTTGTTGTGAAGATTATATGAGTTACTTCACAGAAAGTATTTAAAATAGTAATTAGTAGAGAGATCTCAATAAATGATATTTTGCTATTGTTATCATGGGTGTTGTTGGTGGGGTTATAATATTTATACTGAAGATACTATTTCTGCGACCTTCTGCTGTCAGCTGTGATGAAAACTGGTAATAGACTGACCTGTCACCAGAGACATTTATTAAACTAGACATCAAATTTGTTTTTAGAGGTTAAGTGATTAACAGTGCAGGACTCTGATCCCTGAGAGTGAAAAACAAATGAAGTCAATCTTAGGATCTCTAGGGTTTCCGACGGGGCTACTTTCTACATCAGAGAGCAAGGAGGGGGAACCCAGGTAGAACATGGCAAGCAGTTGGTTGAGTTGGTCAGAGTTCAGGGAAGATGAGATAACTGGAATTTGTGGGTTTGTGTACTGGAGAGGCAGGTGCTGTGTAGAGAAAGAGCTCCAGAAATCTGCATAAGGGTCAACTTAGGTGAACCCTAAGCTGTGCAGGCATAGAGTGAGACTCCACAAAGCCGGACAAAGGACAATGACAGGACAGGTCCATGTCTCTCAGGAATGGACCTGCCTGAGAATCCCTGCTTCATCATTCATTGGCTGGGTCTAGCTTCTGGGGAATGTAGCCTCAGTGTAGATGCAGTGATAGATTTCAGATCACAGTAGTTGAAGCTGTTGGTCTGTTTTGTTCCCTGAAGTCAGAGGGCTCAGATCTGCATTCTCATGAATACCGCTGTACAGATCTATTTTTCCACATAGAGTCAGAGAGCAGCTTCTCCATGGAAACTGACTGAAGACAAACAGGGAAGTTGGTAAGATAAAACTATATCCATTGTCACTGAGTTTCATATTATGGCTGCAAACAGTATTCATCCTCTTTCTCATCCACTGTCTACTTTATCTCTTTTTGCACTATTTGGCATTGCCGGGCATTTCCACTTCATTGAGTATTGGCCATTGTTTTTTTTCCCACCCAGGCTGTTAAGAGCCATTCCAGCAGAATTTATCCCACTCCATGGAATCCTTGATAGAATGTTAAATTCTGTATCCTGAAAGAGTGCTTTTCACATTAGTGAATTCTTATTTATCCTGTCTTCCATTCCAACTCCCCTTTTCTTACTGGCTGGATTGTGCTGAGATTTAACCCCAGTTATCAGCCTGGCAGCCAGCAGAGCAGTACAGACATTTCCTGAGGGGAGGAAATATTTGTTGGTTTGAGAGGAGAGGTCTCTACAGAATCTTCTAGCACAATGGAAGAGCTAGAAGATGTACCCATCCCAGATATCAGGATCCCAGGTGTTTTTTAACAGGGCATTGACTAGTAAAGTAAACTTGCCTTGGTGGATCATCCAAATGTCTCTAGAACTCTGTGACTCTTAACAATTAAATCTCCCCCATGTTAACCATATCCGCTTTTCAAATGCAGAAGATAAGGACCTCTGTAAGCTACCAAAGTGGCTCTCTGGCTATTAACTGAAAAGAACACTCAGGACAAAAGAAATGAAAGAAAGAAAAGAGCATGCAGTCTCTCATTATGCTTCCTCATGGCGTAAATACAACTTAGTAGTAATCCGCCTGTTTCACTGTCTACTTAGTAAGTATTGCCCATCCACAGCCTCCGCCACCCACCAAAGCATACTACTAAGCAGTTCTAAGGAAAGTTCTAAGGCTATCAGAAGTCATCAAGCCACTGTTGCCCATCTGAAGAATCCCATATCACCCAGGAACAGGACTGCCTTACTATCTCCACTACCCTCAGCCACTGCCCAGGAGCAGCTTGTGGGAAGTTTGGCCTTAACAGGAAAACACAACAATAGATTTCAAAATGCAGTAGCTGGGGCTGTTAGTCAGTTGTACCCTCTGCTAGGAGATCTGAGAGAGAGAGTCTCATGAATGCCAGAGAGCAGAAAACAGAGAGTAGGCAGCTACAAGAATCAGTCCTTCCACTGAAACAATCATTAAGCAACAAAACTGAGAAAAGTAACTTTAACTCTATAATCAAATTTTTAAAACTTAATCCAGAGAGTGCCTAATAAAGACAGAGAATGCTAAATATTGGTAAAAAAGAATTACTGCATTTTTGTTTACCTGTCTACCATTCTGCATTTCTCTGTAAGACAGTGGCCATGAGGACAGTGGTTGGCATCTCTAGTATTACCTAGTGGTTGCAGAGGGCCACGATGGACCTTTTTCACAAAAACTGTGGTTGTGCATTTTGCATTTTGACCAGTGTGTGGTTTCCAGAGTGACCAGTGCAGAGGCTTGGTTTTACTTTGCCTCTGTCAGGCCATGACAGCATCTCTGGCAAAAGTATTTGCCTATGTCAAAAGCACTTAAAGACATATGATATTCATAGCTGACTCAGGCAAGAGATGGAGACTGGGAAGAGCAGCAGATGGACCAAGAGGCCTGGGAAGGAGAAGGCTAAGAAGATATTTTGGAGTAAGTTCCTTGAAGGGCTCCTACATATACCAGGGCATCACAGGTGCAACACAAATGCCCAAAGCTGGGTGCATGCATGCTCAGAAAGACCTGAGAGAACCCCAGTTAGAAACCTCTGGAAGACTTCAGCTCTGTATAAGCAAGAAGGGAAGGCTAAGACAGAATTGTCTGTAGGTAACTTGGCTAAGCAGTAAAGGAGTATCCTAACTCTGAGCCAATCTACAAAGATCGGGAGAGTTGTTTGTTATATCATGATTTAAAAAAAAGATCCATCAGGTCATCTGTCAGGATTTTAAAAATATCTGGCTGATTGCTGAGATAAAGGAATAGAGATATCGGTGATCACACATGACAAGGAATATAGGCTTTGCAGAAATAGTTTGGGAATGTCAGTAAACAAATGGATTAGTGCCCTCAACAGTATAGTAAAACCTGGAAAGGGAAAGAATCTGATTTTCAGAGTTATTACATTATGATACTCAAAGTGTCTAATTTCAAATAAAATTTTTTCAAAGGCAAACAAAGAAGCAAGCAACTATGGCCCATTCACAGGGAAAATAAAAGTTGACAGCATCGCAGGAGAAACCTAGGCATTGGACTGACTAGACAAAGACTTTATATTAACTATCTTAAATAAGCTCAGAGAGCTAAAGGAAACCATAGATGATGAACTAAAAGAAACAAGAAGGATAATGTCTTACGAGATAGAGAATATAATAAAGAGATTGAAATTATAAAAAGGAATCCAGTAGAAAATCTTGAGCTATAGAGTATAATAGTTGAAATGAGAAATTCACTAGATTGGTTCGACAGATTTGAGCAGGCAGAAGAAAGAATCATATGGTTGCACGTATAGGAGGATTAGGAGGAACTTGACGGAGGAACAAGGGGGAGAAGAAGGGGGGAAATGGTGGGGGAAAGGGAGAGAGGCAAACCATGAGAGACTCTTGAATGCTGACAAAAACTGAGGACTGATGGATGTGGGGGGGAGGAGGGATGGGCATGGAGGAGGACACTTGTGGGGATGAGCACTGAGTGTTATGTGGAAACTAATTTGGCAATAAACTATTTGTAAAAAAAATATAAAATAAAAAAAAGAATCACTGAATATTAAAATAGGACAATTTAAATTATCAAATTAGAGGAGAAGATATAAAAATAGAATGAAGAAAAATAAACAATTTGAGCGACCTGTGAGATGCCATTGTGCATATGCATTATGGGACTCTTAGAAGAAAATTTTGAACTAATGGCATGAATCTGCATTTCCAAGAAACAAGATGAAATTCAAGTAGAATCAACTCAGCAAGATCCACATCAAAACACATTTCAATTGGGGCGCCTGGGTGGCTCAGTTGGTTAAGCATCCGACTTCGGCTCAGGTCATGATATCAAGGTTTGTGGGTTCGAGTCCCACGTCAGGCTCTGTGCTGACAGCTGGCTCAGAGCCTGGAGACAGTTTCTGGTTCTGTGTCTCCCTCTCTCTCTGACCCTCCCTTGCTCATGCTGTCTCTCTCTCTCTCTCTCTCAGAAATAAATAAAAAAATAAAAACAAGAACACATTTCAATCAAAATTCAAAAACCGAGAATCTTGAAAGGGGAAAGCAGAAAGCAATTTCTCTTATAGACAGGATCCAAAGTAAGATTAACAGCTTATTTCTCATTAAAAACCACGGAGGTCAAAAAAAGTAATCAATTGATTATTACAGTAAGCGGTAGTAATCAAACGAATATGATATTGGCACAAAAATAGGCATATAGATCCATGGAACAGAATAGACAGCCCAGAAATAAACTCATGCTTACATGGTCAGTTAATCTGCAACAGAGGAGACAAGAATATACAATAAGGAAAAGACTGTTCCTTCAAAAAATGGTGCTAGGGAAACTAGACCACTTTGTTACACCATACACAAAAATAAACTCAAAGTGGATTATAAAGACGTAAATGTTAGACCTGACCTGAAACCATAAAACTCCTAGAAGTAAAAATAGACAGTAATTTTTTTAAACACTGGCCATAGAAACATTTTTGTACATATGTCTCCTCAGACCAGGGAAACAAAAGCAAATTAAACTATTGGGGCTACACCAAAATAAAAAGCTTTTGCACAGTGAAGGAAAGCATCAACAGAACAAAAGGGCCACCTAGTGAATGAGAGAAAATATTTGCAAATGGTATATCTGATAAGGGGTTAATGTCCAGAATATATAAGGAACATATGCGACTCAACACCAGAAATCCCCCCAAATAATCTGAAAAAAATGGTCAGAGGAATTGAATAGATGTTTTTCCAAAGACAGCATACAGATGGCTAACAGGTATGAAAGATACTCAACACCACTGATTGTCAGAGAATTGCAAATTAAGCCTATAGTGAGGTATTGCCTTAAACCTGACTGAATGGCTAGAATTAAAATGACAAGGAGTAATAAATGCTGGTGAGGATGTGGAAAAAAAGGAACCCTGTGGGCTGGGTTTCTCATAAACTTAAAAATAGAATTACCATATGATACAGTAATTCCACCACTGAATATTTACCCAAAGAAAATAAAACATTAATTTAAAAAGATGTATGCACCCCTATGTTTATTGCAATATGGTCAAGATATGGAAGCAAACCAAGTTTCCATCAATAGATGAATGGATAAAGAAGATGTGATATTTATGTTAAATATGTCATGGAATATTACTCTGATAAAAAAAAGAATATGATCTTGCCATTTATGACAACATAGATATACCTGGAGGGTATAATGCTAAGTGAAATAAATCAGTCACAGAAAGACAAATGCCATATGATTTCACTCATATGTGGAATTTAAGAAACAAGACAAATGAACAAAGGAAAAAAAGACAAAAAGTACAGAGAAAATGCTGATGGTTGCAGGAGGGTGTGAGGATGGGTGAAATAAAGGGGATTGAGAGTATACTCTTCATGATGAGCACTGAGTAATGTATGGAATTGTGGAATCATATTGTAAACTTGAAACTAATCTCACACTGTATGCTAATAATATTTCAATATATATAGAAAAATTATATTAATTATATTTATTATAATACTACCCCTGGCAAAGTTTTATAAATGAAAAATATAAAAATATTGCTAAAAGAAATTAAAGGAGACTTAAATAAATGTGGATATCCCATGTATGTGGATTAGAAGACTTACTCGTGAGATGGCAGTACTTACCCAAAGTAATCCACAAATTATAAATTCCAATGGTTTTTTTTTTTTGCAGAAATAGAAAGAGCCAGTTAACAAATTTATGTGAAATTGCAAAGGGGCGCGAACAATCTTGAAAAAGAACAATGGTAGGGAACACACACTTCCTGATTTCAAAACTTACTACAAGTGTTTTTTTTTTTTTCCAATAAATTTATAAAGTAGTTCTATGCAGTGTAGATGGTCTTTTCCAAACATGATGCGACATAAACTGGAGATCCACATAGGAGAAAAAATGAGTCTTGTCCTCTACCTCTTGCCAACACAAATATACCTGAAATGGATTACAGCCCTGAATGTAAAAGGTGAAATTATACAACTTGTAGAGTGAGAGTGACACCGTCAACATGACAGAATAAGTTTTCTACCCTCTTACTCCCCAGCACACCAATTTAGACAATCACCCATGAATAAGAGTGCCTTTGTAGAATTCTGAGAGTCCAGCAGAGTTGTTTCAGCACACCACTGGAGCAAAGAGGGGGAAACAATCTGAGATTGGATCCATTGAATAGGGTAAGAGGAGCAGTTGCACTTCTTGGCACATGATTTCTCCCATGGCTAAAAGTGAGCACGTTGAGTAAGTGCCTGGCTTCCCAAGGTGTGCAGGATGCTGCCAGAAACTTAGTTCTTTCTCATCCCATCTAGAATACTCAAGTATGTTGCATATCTAGGGGGTGGGGAACAGCTGGAAAAACAGCAGTCACTCCTCTCAGAAGGCATCAAAGGGTCATAGATACTACTGACTAACTGACCAGACTGACGGACTATTATCAAGAAGCCTACCCACAAACTGATGAGGACACCTTGTCTGTGGATCTCCACAACTGGCAACAGGTACCCCCAATGCTCCTTGTGTGCCCCCACACCCCATGGCCAGCATCCTGTGCATGACTCCTGGGTGGCAGGAGGAGCCTTTGCAATCACACACAGCCTGTATGTAGGATTAAGAGAAAGCATACAAACTTGAGCATAAGGACTGCCCTAGGAAAGCAAAGTGGAGTCTCTCAGCATCTGGCCTAGGGTTACAGAATAGAGAGAAGGCATACAATCTTCAGAATTACTCCACAAGAGAGAACAAGAAGTGTGAAGCAGGTGTATCCATAGAAAAACCTCAGAAGGACTCAGAATCCCTACAGAACTAACAAATGGTGTTTCATTCCTGAAACTTGTTGGTAAGACTGGATGAGGTGACTACTTCATTAAATGAGAAAACAGCAACGTAAGACTTGAAGAAGCATGAAATATAAGGAAACATGGCACCACCAGAGGAACACAATAATTTTTAAAACAAATATCCCCAAAGAAATGGGGATCTATGATATACCCAATAATAAAAAAAAAATGGTTTTTTTTAAAGGAAACTCAATGAGCTATAAGAAAACAAAGAAAATAAGATAAGGAAAATAATGCAGAAAATGAGAACTTTACAGAGATAGAACTCATTTAAAAATAAAAAAAGAACCAGATTCTGGAGGTGAAGAATACAATAGATGAAATAAAAAATGTAGTAAAGAGCAACAATAGCAGATGGGATCAAGACAGTGAAAGAATCTTTGAGGTAGAAGACAAGTCTTTTGAAGTCATGCAAAGGAGAACAAAGAAAAAAGGAATGAAAAAGAGTAAAGGAAGTATGTATAGCATACCATAAGAAAAAATAATCTGTGAAATTAATTTCCATCATAGTAGCTTGTTTTCTTGTGCATTTGGTGAATTTTGATCGTGAACTCATAGTTGTTTAATATATGATAGTCCTGGGTCTTTCTATCAAAAATTATTTAATCCATTGACTGTCTGGCTCAGTCAATAGAGCATGTGACTCTCAGTTTTGGGTTTGTGCCTTAATGCTCCACAGTGGGTGTAGACCCTACTTAAAGAAAAAGCTTTAATCAAGACATGATTTTTTTTTTAAATTCTTTATGCCAAAGTTATCTTGGGAACATTTTAGCCCTTGGCTGAATCTGAAGTCTTGACCTTAGCTACCTTTACCTTAACACTTGTTCAGGGCTCAGTCTCTTATGTATGATGGCTGGTAGAGTAGTTCTGCCTCTGCCTCTCCCCAGTATTTGTTCTCTTCTTAGGATCTTTAGTTTTAAAGAGGGGATTTCATTTGGTTGGTTATTTTTTGATTGAGACTATGGTACTCTTAGAGAGATTATCTTTTTTTAGAATTCTATAATATACTTTATATTTTATAAGCGGTCTAGTTAGGAATTACATTTGGTATTTCTGGTTGATCCATCTGCCAGATGCCAGTGCTAATTCTTTCATTTTATCATAGTGTCTGTCATTACCTCTCACCTAGAAAGAAGAATATATCCTATCTTATCCTTCTTAATTTCGCTTTCTCTAATTTTAATTTATCATACATATGGTTGCCAAATTGATGTATCAATGGACATGTCAGACACTTTAAATTCAAAGTACCTGGTAATACCTCACGCCAGTCAGAGTGGCTAAAATGAGCAAATCAGAGAACTCTAGATGCTGGCGAGGATGTGGAGAAACGGGCACCCTCCTACACTGTTGGTGGGAATGTAAACTGGTACAGCCCCTCTGGAAAACAGTGTGGAGGTTCCTCAAAAAATTAACAATAGAACTCCCCTATGACCCAGCAATAGCACTGCTAGGAATTTACCCAAGGGATATAGAAATGCTGATGCATAGGAGCACATGTACCCCAATGTTCATAGCAGCACTCTCCACAATAGCCAAAACATGGAAAGAGCCTAAGTGTCCATCAACAGATGAGTGGATCAAGAAGATGTGGTTTATCTATACCATGGAATACTAATGGCAATGAGAAAGAATGAAATCTGGCCACGTGTAGCAACATGGATGGACCTTGAGGGTGTTATGCTGAGCAAAATAAGTCAGGCAGAGAAGGACAAATATCATATGTTTGCACGTATAGGAGGATTAGGAGGAACTTAACAGAGGACCGTGGCGGAGAAGAAGGGGGGAAATGGTGGGGGAAAGGGAGAGAGGCAAACCATGAGAGACTCTTGAATGCTGAGAACAAACTGAGGACTGATGGGTGTGGGGGGGAGGGGGGAGATGGGCATAGAGGAGGGCACTTGTGGGGATGAGCACTGGGTGTTACATGGAAACCAACCTGACAATAAACTATTTGTAAAAACAAACAAACAAACAAGATACCTGGTAATAAGTGTTTGGAGCTCAGGAAAGGAATCCCAGAGATTTGTGAGTTATTGATATAATTATCAGTCCCATGAGAGTGCATAAGGTTATTGGAGAGACTAGAGTAGTGAGCATAAGTAAAAGAGGACCATAGAACACCACCTTGATGGAGTAGGCATAGTACAAACTAGGAAAGGAAGCTAAGAAGATGAAATGTCAGAAATGGGAAAACAAATAATGACATCTCGAAATGCAAGGAAAAAGGGGGGTTCAAGGAGGGGAAATCTGTAAGGTCAGATATAGCTGAAAGGGCACACAAGATGAGGACTTATCCTACATTTGATCATTAGAAGATGAAAGATTACTATTGCCAGGAAAGTTTTAGTATAGTGGGATCAAATGTAAAATAGCAGTGAGTGTATGAACAAGTTGTACAACTTGATACAGTCTTCTGTCCTCTTTCTCATTACATCCCACCTCCACTGAATATATAATGAATCAGTAAACTGCCTTGAACAAAATAAACATAACTACCTTCTGATCTTCCATAGTTATAGGGATTCAGGTAAATACTAGAGAGGTTAGTAAGAAGGGTGAAGGAGGAGACTGGGGATAAGAGTCATTAATTTTTCATTTGGACTTTAATTAGTTTAGCTATTTGACTAATAAAATTTATGTAATCTGTTAATATTCCATATTTTTGATATATTGCAATTGAAATATTTATATTTTATACTGTCATATTTTAAAATAGAGAACAGAGTACAACTTGGTTATTTACCCACTTATTTCTGGAGTCAGAAAATCTCACAGTTATATCTATTAATTATATCTATGTAAATTTCACCATTCAAACCAAAGGGAAAAAAAGGCCTTTTAAAACTATGTGCAAGGTATATGATCATGACATACTTTTCTCTCAAGATCTTCAACTTTCCTGTAAAGGTAATTAATTTAAACTGTAGTTTTCATATCTCTTGGCCTAAAATTAAACTTTAACCAAAAAAGAAATAACAGGGGTGCCTGGGTGGCTCAGTCAGTTAAGTGTCCGACTTCAGCTTAGGTCATGATCTTAGAGTTCATAGGTTCAAGTCTCATGTCAGGCTCCGTGCTGACAGCCCAGTGCCTGGAGCGTACTTCAAATTCTGTGTCTCCTTCTCTCTCTGCCCCTACCCCACTTGTGCTCTCTCTCTCTCAAAAATAAACATTTAAAAAAACATACTTAGAAAATATTTTAAAATATTTAGAAACCATTTATATTGCCATTTGAGACCAACCTAGAGTGTATTTTTATTCCAAAACTCACAAATAAGACTTTTTGTAATAATATAGCATATGACTTCTCAACTTTTACCTGTGAAACACAAAAGTATAATTATTCGGTTTGTTAATTACTGTTACCTTGGTATAGTCTACATATCCCCATTCTTTTCATAAAAATTATGAAAGACCTGTTTCCTAAGCTATCATTTCCCTACATTCAACAGCACCTTCTCTGGGTTATGCTTATCCTTGTAAATTGCACTGAAGGCCTCTGTAGGCTCTTTGACCAAGGCCCTTCTAAGTGCAGTAACATTTTACATACAGAAAAATCCCAGCAGGCAAATTCCCTACTGTTTGAAAATATTTTTCCCATCAGAAGAACAAAAAATAGTAACACATAAATACATTAAACAAGCAGCTGTCTCCTTTTATGATTTGGTTCACAACTAACATATACATTTCTTTTCTTCATTACAGGTACCAAAGATTTGAAAAGGCATTTCTGTTAGCTGTTGACATTGGTGCTCGTGACCTGTTTATGGTGAGTCATTCCCAGAGATGATTTTGTGCCTTCAGTTCTAAGGCTGAGTAAGTTGTCAGCTTTTGTGACCATTAAAAAGGATTAGTGTCATTTGTGCCTTAGGCACATGGTGGGAAAGCATTATTCCATCTTGGCTTGCAGCTTTGCCTCCATGACACTGGTCAATAGCCATCTAGTCTCTTTTGACTCGTTGACATTTTCTTTGCCAGGGCCCAAAGGATTTTTTATGTTTTCTAAGAATGTATAATTCTTGAACTTTTCTCCTCATGTACCTTGATGTGAGGAGATGACACCTTTTATCTAATAAGCTTGTCTTTTTAATCCATTCTCTGAAGTACAGCTATAGAAGCCAGGACATAGGGCAAAATATGTACCATGATTTTGAATGTGCTCAGTTTGTCCCTTAGTTTTAGTGTGAAGTAACAAATTATGAATGTTCTCACTTGTATTTTTAAAGTAACCACAGTGCAAAGTACATCCAAGAGGTTATAAATTCACATACACTTTAGTCCACCCATCTATTAGCTGATAGGAGTAAAACTGGCCAGTTTCTACAGATCCTTGTGCTCTGTATCAAGTTCTTATATGATCTCTTTCCACAATGTCACAGTGAGGTCAGATGAGCTGATATTCCTTTCCTGGTTTCCTAGCATATTCTGTTCCACAGAAAATTCATTGTTGTCACAGAAACAAAGTAAAGCCTTCTTGAAAACAAAACAAAAAATTCTGGAAGGCTCTTTTACTGAATCTTCTGCACAATAAAGACATCTTTGTAGTTTAAATTAAGCTTTGATGCTTTATATATGAAAATGGGTTCATGGCATTAGGTCACTTGTCTTTGGAATGAGTATGTTGTTTAAATTCTAACTTTGCATCATTCAGTTACATTGTGCTTTCATCGATCATGAAAAAATCTTTCTAATTCAAAGAGTTATTTATTATTTATCATCTGTATCTTGTTTTGTCAAGATAACAGTTTTATTATTTGGCCAGTATCCACTTCAGTGAAGGTAGATCCACTTCATTAGTTGCCAGTATCCACTTCAGTAAAGGCAGATTTTCTTCGTATTTCTTTATTCGTAAGGTTGTTTCTGTGTGTTAGTGGAGATAATGTACTGAAAATACTTTGTAAACTGGTAAATAATAAACAGATAGGTGTTATTACTATTGTTATTGTTATTACATACCTATGTAAGAAATAATGAAGACCTGAAACAGGACCTAAATTATATGGTAAAGGAGAGGATATTTTAGAAGCAAAATCACTATGATTCAGCAAGACCTTAAAGGAAAATAAAATATTTTTATTATAAGAATTATTAATGCTATATA
Source organism: Hyaena hyaena (assembly GCF_003009895.1). Lineage (NCBI taxonomy): Eukaryota > Metazoa > Chordata > Mammalia > Carnivora > Hyaenidae > Hyaena > Hyaena hyaena. Next base: position 2,009,715 of record NW_024080854.1, read on the forward strand.
TAATAGAAAGTAAACAACGGAACAAAGAGAACAAAATTAAAAAAAACAATGGACATCCTTTAAAATACCTCTCTACGTGAATATATTCATACACTATATTTTTTGTTTATAACTTGATTTTTTTCCTTCAACAATATGACACAGTTTTCTGTATCAATCAACATAGGTCTATATCATTTCTTTAATGTTTACATTATATTCCATTTTATATGTGATAACTGGCATAAAAACAGGCACATAGACCAATGGAACAGAATAAAGACCTCAGAAATGAACCCATGCATATATGGTCAATGAGTCTTTGACCAAGAATATACAATGGGGAAAGGATAGTTTTTTCTTTTTTTTTTTTTTTAATATAATTTATTGTCAAATTGACTAACATGCAGTGTATAAAGTGTGCTGTTGGTTTTTGGCATAGATTACTGTGGTTCGTTGCTTATATACAATACCCAGTGCTCATCCCAACAAATGTCCTCCTCAAGCCCATCATCTATTTTCCCCTCTCCCCCCTCACAGCCCCCCCATCAACCCTGTTTGTTCTCTGTATTTAAGAGTCTCTTATGGTTTGCCTCCCTCCCTCTCTGTAACTATTTTTTTCCCCTTCCCTTCCCCCATGGTCTTCTGTTCAATTTCTCAAGACCACATATGAGTGAAAACACATGATATCTGTCCTTTTCTGACTCACTTATTTCATTCAGTATAATAACTTCCATTTCTATCCACATTGCTGCAAATGGCATAATTTCATTCTTTCTCATTGCCAAGTAGTCTTACATTGTTTATATAAACCACATCTCTTTATCTGTTCATCAGTTGATGGACATTTAGGCTCTTTCCATAATTTGGCTATTGTTGAAAGCACTGCTATAAACATTGGGGTACATGTGCCCTTATGAATCAGCATTTCTGTATCCCTTGCATAAATTCAGTAAATGGTGGTAGGAAAATTGGATATCCACATGCAAAATAATGAACCTAGACTTCTATCTTACACAACTCACAAAAACTAACTAAAAATGTATTGAAGACTTAAATGTAAGACCTGTAACCATAAAGTCCTAGTCCCACTGAGAGAAAGCTCCTTGATATTGATTTTTTTTTTTAATGTTTTATTTGTTTCTGAGAGAGAGAGACAGCGTGAGCAGGGAAGGGTCAGAGAGAGAGGGAGACACAGCATCCGAAACAGTCTCCAGGCTCTGAGCCGGCAGTCAGCACAAGAGCCCAACATAGGGTTCGAACCCATGAACTGTGAGATCATGACCTGAGCTGAAGGTGGAGGCTTAACAAATTGAGCCACCCAGGCGCCCCTCCTTGATACTGATCTTGACAATGTGGGTTTTTTATGTTTTGTTTTGTTTTGTTTTCGGTTTTGTTTTTGATAAAAGGTAATAAAAGCATAGGCCACAAAAGCTAAATAAGTGAGACTATGTCAAACTGAAAAGCTTCTGCACAGCAAAAAAAGTAGCCAAAAAACAAAATAGCAATCTACAAATGGGAGAAAATATTTGTAAACCATATGTTTGATAAAGGATTAATATCCAAAATGTATTACAACTCATACAACTGAATAGCAAAAAAAAAAATCAAATAATTCAATTAAAAAATGAGCAAAGGACCTGAAAAGACCTTTTTCCAAAGAGGACATACAGATGGCCAACAGGTACATGAAAACATACTCAACATCACTAATCATCAGGAAACTGCAAATCAAAACTGCATTGAGATAACACCTCACACCTATTAGGATGTCTTTTATCAAAAAAGGAATTATAAATGTTGACAGAGATGTGCAGAAAAGGGAACACTTCTTCACTGTTGGTGAGAGTGTAAATTGGTGCAGCCACTATGGAAAACAATATGGAGGCTCCTTAAAAAATTAAAAATAAAACTACCCAATTACCCAGCAATCCTACTTCTGGGTAGGTACCCAAAGGAAACAAAACCAGTATCTCGAAGAAATATCTTCCTGTACCCAGGTATATAGGAGCATTATTCCCAATAGGCAAGATGTGAAAATAACGTAAGTGTCCACTGACAGATGAAGGAAATCTTGGCATTTGCTAGACCATTGACCAACCTGGAGGGCATTATGCTAAGGAATATAAGAGAAGGCAACTAACTGTATGGTGTCAGTTATATATGGAATCTCACACACAAAAAAGCTGATTTCATAGAAATAGAGAATAAAATGGTGGTTGCTAGGGGCTGGTTACTTCTCTTTGTGCCTTGTTTTAAAAATCTTCAAGGTTTTGAAATTTTCAAGGTCTTGAAAATTCTTCTTTTTTATAAAGATTTTGTTTTCAAGTACTCTTTACACCCAACATGGGGCTTGAACTCACACCTGCCAGATCAAGAGTTGCGTGCTCTACTGACCGAGCCAGCCAAGTGCCCCCCAAGTTCTCCTTTTTATCTTCCAGAATTTGTATTATTTTAAGTTAACATTTAAACCTACAATTCGCCTCTATTGATTTTTTAGAGGGAATGGCTCAAAACTAACTTATGTTCATATGTATATCCAGTTGGCCTGTGACCACTGATTGACAAAATCGTACTCTGATGCTTTACAGGGTCACTTTTGTCATAGATGAGGTTCCTACAGAAATGCACATCAAAAGCATAATGAGATATCACCTCACACTATTCAGAATGGCTAGTATAAAAGAGACAGGAAATAATAAGTTGTGGCAAGGATGTGGAGAATGTGGGTGGGAATGTAAATTGTTTACTATAGAGAACAGAATGCAGGTTCCTTAAAAAAATTAAAAATAAAAATACCATATAATTTAGTAATTCTGCTACTGGATATTTACCCAAAGACAATGAAAACACAAATTGGAAAAGATAGATGCACTCCTGTTTATTGCAGCATTACCTATAATAACCAAGATGGAGGGAAGCAACCCAAGTGTCCATCCATAGATGAATGGATAAAGATGTGATATATATACAGAATGGGAAAATAGCCATAAAAGAATGAAATCTTGCCTTTTGTGACAACATGGATGGATCTAAGGGGTATTATGCTAAGTGAAATAAGTCAGACAGAAAAGACAAAAACCATATGATTTCACCCATATGTGGAAGCACAAGTAAAAACATATGAACAAACATCAAAAAGAAATAGAAACAGGCTTATAAATACAGAGAACAAACTGGTGATTGTCAAAATAGAAGAGTGTATGGGGATGGGTGAAATAGGTGAAGGGGATTAAGAACTACAAATTTGCAATTATAAAATAAGTTAGGGAGATGAAAAATGCAGCTCAGGGAATATAGTCAATAATGTCATAAATTGGTATGTTGACAGATGATAACTACGCTTATTGTGGTAAGCATTACATAATGTATACATTTGTTGAACTACTGTGTTGTATACCAGCAAATAATAAAATATTACATGTCAACTATAATTCAATCAAAATAAGCCAGTCAAGTGCCTATATATGTGTGCAGATATACTACTAGATTCTCATCTTGCTCTAATACCAAACCGCTTTAATTACTTTATAAGTATTTATATCCAATAATGTAAGTCTTCAAAGTTTGTTTGAATGTGTTCTTACTCCAGCTTGTGATAGATGCTTGTCATGGATTTTTTCAGCTACTATATCCTAATGTATGCATCCAAGGGTATAATCTCCACTCAAACATGGCCTTGATTGCATTCTGACAATTTTATGTGTCTGTTTTTCGTTATTCAGCTCGAAGTATTTCTAAATGTTTCTGTTGTGAATTCTTTGTTCTAGGTTTCTTAAAGGTATATTTCCTAATTTCAAATAATAAAACATTTTCAAGACAGACACAGACACACACACACACACATACACACCCATTAACCTATATTACATCAATGCTTTGAAATTTGTTGAAATTCCCTTACGGCTCATTATATGGTTAATGGTAGAATTTCAATGTGCATTTAAAAAAATGTGTAGACTATAGTTTACAGTTGTTGAATGCAGTGTTCTATATAAAATCAAGTTTGTTAGTCATATTTTTCAGTGCTTTTATATCTTCACTAAGACTGACGTTTTAAATTTTTCCACTATAATTGTGGATTTGTCTTTTTTATTTTTTGTAAGGCTGTGTAATTAGGTGCATGCCAGTTTAGAACTGTAGTATTTTCTTGGTATATTGAGCCTTTATCATTATGAAACATTCTTTATTTTCTAATAATGCTTCTTGCCTTAAAACCTACTTTATTTCAAAGTATACCAGTTTCATTTTGGTTTGTATTTGCTCCAAATATATTAAATCCATGTTTACTTATATTTTAAGTTGTATTTCTTATAAGCAATACATAGTTCTATATTTTTAATCAGGTGTCACCTTTGTCTTTTAATTAGATTATTTAATTGGATTATGAATAATGTAATTGCATTTGTCCTACCCACTTTCATTTCTGTATCTCCCACTATTCTGTGTCCTTTTACCTAACCATCCTTGCCGTTTTTTATGTTAACTCTATTACTCCATTTTACTCTTTCTATTAGCTTATTAATTACATTTTTCCTCTAATTTTTTTTTCTTGACTCCTGTCCTTACGGTAGATCTTTCTGTTCTTGCTTGGAGGTCATTTGGTTTTAACTCTTTCTCTCTTTCTCTCTCTCTTTTTTAAACATAGCACTTTTAAAATGTAGTGATAATTTGAGGCTGTGTATGATGTTGTTTTCCTCCAGAAAGAATTTACTTTTGCTTCTGGAAGGTAGTTAGTGTAAAGGTTAACCTTACTCCATTCTGGGACTGAGTTTGTTTGAAGATGAGTTTCATTCTAAGAGCCAATTAATTTTTACTTTATACTGAACGTCAAGAGTGTAGCCCTTCAAGAGTCCCAGTTAGAAGCCCTGCCTGTTTAGCAGACCCTGAAGTATAAGTTTGTAGCCTTAGCCCATGGACTCTACGTAAAGTTCTGTGCAGTTTCTCAACTTCTCAAACACTACTTTCTGTTAAGTTTCTCACCCTCTTGGCCGCCAATTACATATTGGCAAATGCTGTGAAAAGCAAAAGCAGCACCAAATGTCAGGCTTACCTCTCTGGGCTTTACTTCTGTCTAGAATCTTGGTCCTTCAGATATTCACTGTCTTGTTTGTTCTCCAGTGTCTTCAAACAGAATTTTAAAAATTATTTCATCCAGCTGTTTTAGTTGCTTTCAGCAAGAATATTAGTCTGATATGTCCTTATCTGGGATAACTAGAATCAGAGGTTCTGCAGTATATTTTTGGAAGGTGAGTGAAGTGTTAAGCTTGGCACTCGCTGCTTTCCAATTCTGGATAACCCCCTTGCAGTGTGCTATTATTACGTTTAAACTGTTAATCACTAGGAGCCTTAAATGTCACAAATTCTGCTTTAAAGCATGACATATGATCAATTTTATGGCCAAAATGGAGCAAATGAAATCATATAAGATGTTGATTATCCTAGGGTTTATTGTTCAATTATAGTAAAAGCATTAAAAAGAAAAAACTAAGTTTTCAAAATTTTAATTTATGTTCAAAAAAGTAAAACAAGTAATCTCAATTCTTCAAGTTGAAGAATTATATAAATCTTACAAGATTGATAATACAGATCTTTCCTTCTGCTAATAGAAGATATTTGTGTTCATGCCAGCTTAAGGTTATAGTCTGTCTTGCTTGAGGGCATGCCAAGTGCCTTATGATTATCAATAACAAAATCATCATATCTCACAAAGTTAAAGGAGTTAACTTTTCTTGATCACCTGCAAAGGCATTATACTAGATAATGCCTTATATAATGGAATAACATATTATATGTAACATACATTATACCACTTTATAAATTATTTTACTTAATTTTCATAATAATCCTAGCCAATAGAATTATTATACCTATTTTACAGTTGATAAAAGTAATTATAAGGACAACTGAGAATTGTGATTCAAACTCAGATATATTTGACTCTAAAGTTCATGCCATTTCCCTTTATACCAAACCATTTATATAAACTAAAAATTTGGAAGTTCCCCAAAGCTCAGTGATTTGTGACTTGATGACTCCCCATAACTAAGTTCAGAAAAGCTATTCTTTTCCTTTTATTCTTCACCAAAGTTCTAAAGTTATCAGTAAGAATGTTTATTGCAGAATGGCATCTGATCTATCTTGAATGATTTACGGGAACCCCAGTTTATTTGGAATATCATTCATCCAAATTAAGAGCTCTTAATCTCTAATAAAAGGAAGTGTGCAGTGAATTTAGAAAGGACCACAGAAAAATAGAACCAACTGCCCATTTCCCTATTTTCTCATTCATGACCCCAGGGAAGAAAACTTTCACACGGTTAGTGATAGAGAGATGTGGTATATGCCTGACATGATATTGATAGATCTTCCAGGACTATTAGGCTACTCTGAGAACCCACCTGCATCTTGGGAGACACAAAGAGCTATATCTTAGACTGTCATTTGAGCTGGATTGGTGTAATACTTTTTAAAGTGTCCGTCCCCAATTTCTTGTCTTTTAAAAACCATTAGCTTCTAGGGGCATCTGGTGGCTTAATCAGTTAAGCATCCAACTTTGGCTCAGGTCATGATCTCATAGTCTGTGACTTAGAGTCCCACTTCAGGCTCTGTGCTGACAGCTTGGTGTCTGGAGCCTGCTTTGGAGTGTGTGTTTCCTTCTTCCTCTCTGCCCCTCTCCCTCTCATGCTCTATATCTCTCACAAAAATAAATAAACATTTTTAAAAATTAAAAAAAAACATGAGCTTCTCAGTGATCCCTGTAGTTCAAGGTTGTTTCCTACCAAAGCCCAAGCAAAAAGGAAGACTTTTATAGTCCATATTGGCAGAACTGTTTTAAAATACTACTGGTAAGGAAAGAGGATCTTCCACTTGCAGCTACTGGACAAATTGGTTTTCAGACTTGTCCTCCCACTGTAAACTACTATAAAACTACATAAAACATGAGACAGCTGTTTTTAGGCACTGGACAATAAGCCCTGCGGGACTTTGATTCTTAAAAGGGGGAATACACAGATGGCCCTCTATGTAATTTCCAGAACAGAGACCAGTGATGTCTCTCAGCTGAAGAGCCAGGGATAAGAGTTCAGAATTCAGACATGATGAATGATCTAGAATTTGTGGGGCAGGATACCAGAATGGGAAAATCTATGTGAAGAGTGGGGACCCAGAAGTCTACAAAGTGGTTCCTTGGGTTCCTGATGGAAGGCTAGCCAGTAAGTACACAAGGCCTACCAAAGAGTCACTGCTGTGAGACTGAGAGCTAAACGAAGAGGCTGCCTAATGGTGAGGGTGCTGGAATTCTGGCTCAAAGTGAAGCAACCTCACTGGGCATTTATATGAAACCTAGAAATGCCATGAGTGAAGATGAAGAACATATTCCAGGGCTATGTAAAAACTGTGCTTTTAAAAAATCACAAAACCTAACTTGACAGAATCAAAAGAATTTATATTATATTTAATATAATGCCCTGCTAGTACAAAAATCAACATCCTTTAAAAAGAGTATTACCAAAACTCCTTATAATTTAATATACAGCACACAATAACACATTATTAGGTGTGTGAAGAAGCAGGAAAATGTGATGTATAATGAGGAGGAAAAGGAGCTAATGGTAACAGACATGAGAGGACCCAGATGTTGAAAGGAGCAGAAAAAAACTTTGGAGCAGCTGTTATAATGTGTTCAAGTATTTTAAAGGAGAAGATGAATATAATGATTGAATATATAGGGATTCTCAAGAGAGACAAGGAAACTTTTTTTAAAATGGCAAAAGAAGTTCTAGAACTGGAAAATGTGAAATGAAAAATTCCCTGGGTAGGCTTAGCAAAAGATTCAACAGTATAATAAAGGATCCATAGAAAGACATCAAGACAGATCAATAGAAATCATCCAGTATTAATAAAAGGAGGGAAGAATACTACAAAACTTTAATGCCAAGTTTATATGAATGAAAAGAAGACTGAAAAACTAATTTATACTAAAAGAGTCTAAAAAGACATAACAACTAAATTCATCAAGAAATTGATCTTTGTTTATATGAAGAACATTACTGGAACAATTGGTGCAATTTCAGTGATTAGGCTGGAATACTGTTATCAATGTCAGCCTTTTGGTTTTGATGCTTTGATTGTGGTTAGGTAGGAAAATGTCCTCATTAGGAGGAAATAAACATTAAAGTATTCAAGAGTGTGTTGGCAACGTCCTCTCAAGTGATTCAGAAAGAAAAATCTTTGTACTATATTTGAAACTTTTCTGTAACTGAGATGGCATAAAAAATTTTTTAAGAGAAAAAACCTGGACTGTTGTCATGGCTCTAGACTATTGTCCATGTTTTTTTTCTAGGTAGGAGCTGTGCAGTTTGTAAGTCTGTTTCTGTTGGTCACAGAAATGCTGCTTTTAATTTTGTGTCTTTGGGATCTTATTCTGCTTTTGAAAAATCAGGTAACCTCTCCAACCTAATTATTACTGTGGCATAAAACTACTCATTTGCCACCCAAGATTGCTTCTGTGGTCCCACGTTGGATGGCATGAAGATGAGTTTGCCTTCTGAGCCTTCTCATGTTGGCATCCCTAATTACCTTGGCCATTGGCACAGGACCAGTTGGAATGTCAAGTGTGTGCCATTTGATAATGCTATAAAAAGACCTATAGCTGCTGCTCTCCAGCCATCTGTGCCTTCCCTTGGCATGACACTATTGGGTAGTTTGTCTTTCATTGGCATGATTTCTGTAGTGTGGCTTACATCTGCCACTCCTAGGCACTTGCTTGGTGATCAAGTTGACATAAAATTGCTACTTTGGCACTGTTTTTATATAGAGAAGTTTTATACCTGCTAACTTCTGAAACAAATTATCATTCATTACATACAATATAATTGTGGTTTTAAATATTAGGACTGTAGACGTCTCTAGCTTCTCTCGACTCAAACTTATCTATTTGGACTTCAATTCTAAATTTTCCCAGTCAGAAGTCTTCACTCTGAAGAATTAACTTCTAAATGAAATGTACCTCTTCTGTTTTAAGACACTGGATTTAGTGCGTGTACATCAACCTCTCCCTCCTGTGCCAGATCTCTGGAAATCATGGAATGTGTGTGTGTCTGTGTTTAAAATTTATAACTGGAATTCAGAACAAGGCTATGTGATGGACCAGAAGCTGTAAGGAATCTACTGAAAGCTGTAAAACAGACAAAATCAGATTGAAAGAGAAAGCAGAAACTTAAATGTCCAGAGGAGAAGACTGCTCCCCAAGTTGGAAAAAGCACCAAAAGTTCTCCATGCACTTTGGAAGGAGATACTAGGAATTGGAAAAATGCTCCTGGGCTAGCAAGATTGAATAATCAGGGTGCAGTAGGGTACCTGAGAAGAGAAAAATCAAGATAAATATTACTTACCCCAGGTATTGTTACAAAAGTAAGTTTTAATGTTAAGAATTTAAGAATATACACAAGAGAAATAGGAATAGATGGTGTTAGGGACTACATTGTGTCCCCAGACCCTCCCAAATCCATATATTGAAGCTCTTTGATGGTATCAAAACAAGAAGAGTCACTGGAGGTCCATGTGCACAGAGGAAAGAGCGTGAGAGTTTACAGCAAGAAGGTGGCTATGTATAGGAGGATTAGGAGGAACTTAATGGAGGACCGTGGGGGAGAAGGGAGAGAAAATAGTGGCGGAGAGGGAGGGAGGCAAACCATGAGAGACTCTTGAATGCTGAGAACAAACTGAGGACTGATGGGTGGGGGGAGGAGAGGAAGGGGGGTGATGGGCATGGAGGAGGGCACTTGTGGGGATGAGCACTGGGTGTTATATGGAATCCAACTTGACAATAAAGTATTAAAAATCTATATCTATCTATCTATGTATCTATCTATATATCTATATATCTAAAAGGTGGCTGTGTGCAGGCCAAGGAGAGTGGCCTCAGTAGAAGCCAACCAGTCAACAGCTTGATCCTGGAGTTTTAGCCTCCAGAACTGTGAGGAGATACATTTCTGTTGTTCCAAGCACCCAGCCCTTGATATTTTGTTATGGCAACCCTATCAAACTGACATAAACAGTATAACTCCGAACCAGTAAATAGGAAAAATGCAAGAAAGAAAATGATAAATTATTAAAAAGCAAATAGGAAATAACCAAAAGGTAATCACTAAATAGTATAGTAACAGTAAATAGAAATACAAAATAAGCTGTCAAGAATGTCTCCTCAGTAGTTATAATGTTCAATGAATTAACTATTGAAAATCAGTAAGATTGGATTTTTTAAATATTCAGATATATGTTGCATATAAAAAACCCTCCAAACCCAAAATAATTCCATTTTTCCAAAATGGAAAAAGATACACAAATGAATGCTGCCAAAACCAAGTATCAGACAAAATATCTGCACCCAAAAAAATTTAAATAGGGGAAATAAAAGTGAGGTATATGAAAAATAAGTCCCCAAATCCTTTGATAGTTATCTTTTCAAAAGTTGGTGCCTTATCCTCTCATCCCCTCTCATCGCACTTCAGTTATAACCTCTGAAACTAGGTAATGTGTTATGACTTCTTTTTTGATCCCTTTGTCTCTGAACACTTGGTCTGCAGAAAGTTAGTTGTCCTGTCAGTAGGTTATTCAGGTAACCCTATTAAGAGGTCTGTGCAGTGAGGTACTGATATATCTTGTGAACAGCCTCCAGCCAAAAACCATGTGAAGGAGCCACTAGGAGTAGGTCCTTCATCCCCAAACTATCAGATGACTGCAAACTCATGAGAGACCCTAAGTCAGAATCACATAGTTATCCTATATTCCTGACTCTCAGAAATTGTGAGAGGATCACTGTTTATTGTTTTAAGCTGCTATTTGGGGGGGGGGGTTGTTATGCAGCAATAGACAACTAATACAAAGGTATCCTTCATAATTATATAGTTGATAATAGAAGTAATGCATCAACTAAATATAGCACTATTCATTTAACTACAGAGCTCCTGATTTAAAAAAAAAAAATCCTCAGGGAAAAAATGAAAAATCCACAAAGTGCAGGATGTTAACACACACTTCTCAGAAAATTATATACTAAGAAGGAAACAAACAGTGAGGATCTTGAGGATTTGAATAACATAATTAGAAAACCTCACCTAAAGAAGATATATTTAATATACAGAACATACATTATTAGCAAACTGACAAAATCAAACATAAGTAATCATATCAAAGCCACCAAGCATACCTCAACAAATGCTATCTCTAAATGCATATTTCTAAATGCTGTCTTGAAGACCATATTCAAAAATCATAATATGTATGTATTTAATAAAGGTTAAATAAGCCACAAAAAGACTGTGCTGCTAAAATAGAACATGTCACTCAAAATTCAATAGCGGACTTTTTCTTTATTTTTAATTGTTTTATTTTTTTTTTTTTTACATTTTTTAAGTATTTTTTTTATTTTGAGAGAGACAGACCGTATAAGTAGGGGATGGGCAGAGAGAGAGAGACAGAGAGAGAATCCCAAGCAGGCTCTGCACTGTCAGTGCAGAGTCCAATGTGGGGCTCAAACTTATGAAACCATGAGATCATGACGTGAACCAAAACCCAGAGTCAGAACACTTAACCGACTGAGCCACCCGGGTGCTCCTCTTTGTCTTTAAAGTGTAATTAACATACAGTGTTATATTAGTTTCAATAATTCTACACATTACTCTCTGCTCATCAGGATAGGTATACTTTTAATCCTCTTCATCTATTTCACCTTCTCTTCCCCCACCCCAGCAATCACCAGTTTGTTCTATTTGGTTTTTTTTGTCTCTTTTCCGTTTGTTTTGTTTTTTAAATTCCACATGAGTGAAATCATATGGTATTTCTTTCTCTTTTGACTTATTTCACTTAATACCCTCTAGCTCTATCCATGTTGTTGCAAATGGCAAGATTTAATTTTTTAAAATTTTTAATGTTTTATTTATTTTTGAAAGAGAGAAATAGAGACAGCATGAACAGGGGAGGGTCAGAGAGAGAGGGAGACACAGAATCCGAAGCAGTCTCCAGGCTCTGAGCTAGCTGTCAGCACAGAGCCTGACGTGGGGCTCAAATCCACAAGTCATGAGATCATGACCTGAGCTGAAGTTGGATGCTTAACCGACTGAGCCACCCGGGTGCACCCAAGATTTCATTTTTTATGGCTGAGTCATATTCCATTACATCACACATATATATATATATATATGGATATATATATGGAGATATATATGGAGATATATGTGGATATATATATGTGGATATATATATATGGATATATATGGATATATATGTGGATATATATATGGATATATATATGTGGAGATATATATATGGATATATGTATGGATAAAGATATTTGAAAATGGAGGAATATATATCATATATATTCATATATATTTGAATTTATATATTATATATATATATTTATATATGATATATATTCCTCCATTTTCAAATATCTTTATCCATTTATTCACACTTGGGTTGTCCCCTATTTGGCTGTTGTAAATAATGCAGTAAATATAGGGATGCATATTATCTTTTTCAATTAGTGCTTTCATTTTCTTTGGGTAAAAACCTGGTAGTCGAATTACTGGATCATATGGTAATTCTTTTTCAACTTTTCGAAGAACCTCCAAACTCTTTTCCATAGTTGCTGTACCAGTTTGCATACTTACCAACACTGCAAAAAGGTTCCTTTTACTCCACATCCTCACCAATACTTGCTATTTCTTTCTCTCTTTTTTTTTTTTAGAGTACATTATTCAGCTTGGTTAACATACAGTGTAGTAGTGATTTCAGGAATACAACCCAGTGATTTATCATTTGCAAAGAACACCCAGTGCTTATCCCAACAAGTGCCATCCTTAATTCCCATCACCCATTTAACCACAACTCCAAAGACCTTCCTTCCAGTAATCTTCAGTTTGTTCTCTGTATTTGTCTCTTATAGTTTGCCTTCCTCTCCATTTTTATCTTATTTTTCCTTCCCTTCCCCTATGTTCATGATATATCATGATATATATATCTTCATTACCCATTTACCAGTCAGTGGACATTTGGGCTCTTTCCATAATTTGGCTATTGTTGATAGTGATGCTAATAAACATTGGGAAGCATGTGCCACTTTAAATCAGCATTTTTGTATCCTTTTAAATACCTAGTGATGCAATTGCTGGGTTTTATGGTAGTTCTATTTTTAATTTTTTGAGGAACCTCCATATTATTCTCCAGGGTGGATGCACCTGTTTGCATTCCCACTAACAGTGCAAAAGTGTTCTTCTTTCTCCACATCCTCACCAACATCCTGAGTTGTTAATTTTAGCGATTTTGACAGGTGTGAGTGACATTTCATTGTGCTTTTGATTTCTATTTCTCGGATGATGAGTGATACTGAGAATGTTTTCAGATGTCTCTTAGCCATCTAGATGTCTTCTTTAGAAAAGTGTCTATTCATGTCCTCTGTGCATTTCTTCATGGTATTATTTGTTTTTTGGGTGTTGAGTTTGGTTAAGTTCTTTATATATTTTGGATACTAAGCCTTTATCTGATATGTCATTTTCAAATATCTTTTCCATTTTCATTTCATCAGTTGTCTTTTAGTTTTGTTGTTGCCTTCAGTATGCAGCTTTTTATCTTAATGAGGTCCCAGAGTTCAGTTTTTCTTTTGTTTCCCTTGCCTCCAGAGACACATCTAGTAAGAAGTTGTTGTGGCTGAGGTTAAAGAGGTTGCTGCCAGTTCTTTCCGGTAGGATTTTGATGGTTTCCTGTCTTGTATTTATGCCTTTCATCCATTTTGAATTTATTTCTGTGTATGGTGTAAGAAAATGGTCCACTTTCATTCTTCTGCATGTTGCTGTCCAGTTTTCTCAGCATCATTTGCTGAAGAGATTGTCTTTTTTCCATTGGACACTCTTTCCTGCTTTATCAAGGTTTAGTTGGCCGTATATTTGTTTTGTGAGTCCATTTCTGGGTTCTCTATTCTATTCTATTGATCTATGTGTCTGCTTTTGTGCCAGTACCACACTTGTCCTGATGATTACAACTTTGTATTATACCTTGAAGTCTGGAATTGTGATGCCTCCAGTATTGGTTTTCTTTTTCAACACTGCTTTGGCTATTCAAGTCTTTTCTGGTTCCATACCAATTCTAGAAATATTTATTCTAGCTCTGTGAAGAATGTTGGTATCATTTTGATAGGGATTGCATTGAATGTGTAGATTACTTTGGGTACTACTGACATTTTAACAAAATTTTTCATCCAGTCTGTGAGCATAGAATGTTTTTCTATTTCTTTGTGTCTTCTTCAGTTTCCTTCATAAGCATTTTATACTTTTCAGCATACAGATCTTTTACCTCTTTGCTTAGGTTTATTCCTAAGTATCTTATTTTTTTGGTGCAATTATAATGGTATTGATTCCTTGATTTCTCTTTCTGCTGCTTCATTATTGGTGTATAAAAATGCAACCAACTTCTGTTTGTTGATTTTATATCCTGTGACTGATGAATTCACCTATCAGTTCTAGCAGTTTTTGGTGGTGTCTTTTGAGTTTTCCATGTAGAGTATCATTGTTGTCTGTGAAGAGTGAAAGTTTGACTTCTCCTTTGCCAGTTTGGATGTCTTTTTTTTTCTTTTTGTTGTCTTCTGGTGAGGCTAGGAGTTCAGTACTATGTTGAACAGCAGTGGTGATAGTAGACATCCCTGTTGTGTCCCTGACCTTGAAGGGAAAGCTCTCACTTTTCCCCACTGAGGATGGTATTAGCTGTGGATCTTTCATATGTGGCCTTTATGATGTTGAGGAATGTCCCTTCCTTCGTGGGGATATTTATCTAGAAGGGATGCTATATTTTGTTAGTTGCTTTTTCTGCATCTATTGAGAGGATCATATGGTTCTGATCCTTTCTTTCATTAATGTGGTTTATCATACTGATTTATGAATATTGAACCAGCTCTTTAGCCCAGGAATAAATCCCATGTGATCATGATTAATAATTCTTTTAGTGTAATGTTGAATTATATTCGCTAGTATCTTGTTGAGAATTTCTGCATCCAGATTCATCGGGAATATTGGCCTATACCTCTCCTTTTTAGTAAGGTCTTCATATGGTTTTGGAATCAAAGTAGGGCTTCATAGAATGATTTTGGAAGCTCTCTTTTCATTTTTTTATTTAAATTTTTTAAATGTTTTATTTATTCCTGAGAGAGAGACACACGGCGTGAGCAGGGGAGGGTCAGAGAGAGAGGGAGACACAGAATCTGAAGCAGGATCCAGGCTCTGAGCTAACTGTCAGCACAGAGCCCAATGTGGGGCTCAAACCCACAAATTGTGAGATCAGGACCTGAGCCGAAGTTGGACGCTCAACGAACTGAGCCACCCAGGTGCCCCATTCTCCTCCCATTTCTATTTTTTTGAACAGTTTGAGAAAATATAGGTATTAATTCTTCTTTAAATACCTGGTAGAATTCTCTGGGAAGCCCTCTGGCCCAGAACTATTGTTTCTTGGGAGGTATTTGGTGGAAACTGATTCAGTTTCTTTGGTGGTTATGAGCCTGTTCAAATTTTCTATTTCTTGCTGCTTGAGTTTTGATAATGTGTAAGTTTCTAAGAATTTGTCCATTTCTTCCAGATTGCCCATTTTGTTGGCATGTAAGGTTTCATAGTATTCTTTTGTAATTGTATTTCTGTGTGTTGGTTGTGATCTCTCCTCTTTCATTCATGATCTTATCTATTTTGGTCCTCTTTTTGGTAAGTCTGGGTAGGAGTTTATCAATTTTGTTTATTCTTTCAAAGAATCGGCATTTAGTTTCATTGATTTATCCTGTTTTTTTGGATTCTGTATCATTTATTTCTGCTCTCGTCTTTGTTATTTCCCTCTTTGTGCTAGCATTAGGCTTTATCTGCTGCTCCTTTTCTAGAGCCTTAGTTGTAAGTATAGGGTGTATATTTGGGAACTTTCTTGCTTCTTGAGATAGGCCTGAGTTGCAGTATACTTTCCTCTTAGGACTGCCTTTGCTGTATCTCAAAGGAGTTGGCCTGTTGTGTTTTTATTCACATTTGCTTCCACGTATTTTTCAAAATTTCTTCTTTAATTTCCTGGTTAATCTATTCATTCTTTAGTAGGATGTTCTTTAACCTCCATGTATTTGAGGGCTTTCCAGATTTTTTCTAGTGGTTGATTATAAATTACATAGCATTGTGATCTGAAAATATGCACGATCTTTTTGTATCTCTTGAGGGCTGACTTGTGACCCAGTATGTGGTCTATTCTGGAGAACGTTCCATGTGCCCTTAAGAAAAATGTGTATTCTGCTGCTTTAGGATGAAATGTTCTGAATATATGTTAGGTCCATCTCGTCCAATGTGTCATTCAAAGCCATTGTTTTCAGGGACACCTGTGTGGCTCAGTCAGTTGAGCATCCAGCTTCTGGTTTCAGCTCAGGTCATGATCTCACACTTCATGAGTTGAAGCCCTGCACTGGGACTGCTTAGGATTCTGGATCTCTTTCTCTGCGTCTCCCTTGCTTGCTGTCTAAGTCTCTCTCTCAAAAATAAATAAATGAGTGTTATGCTGAGCGAAATAAGTCAGGCAGAGAAGGACAAATACCATATGTTTGCACGTATAGGAGGATTAGGAGGAACTTGACGGAGGACCAAGGGGGAGAAGAAGGGCGGAAATGGTGGGGGAAAGGGAGAGAGGCAAACCATGAGAGACTCTTGAATGCTGACAAAAACTGAGGACTGATGGATGTGGGGGGGAGGGGGGGATGGGCATGAAGGAGGGCACTTTGGGGATGAGCACTGAGTGTTATGTAGAAACTAATTTGACAATAAACTATTTGTAAAAAAAAAAAAAAATTATCAACCACAAAAAAAAAAAATAAAAAATAAATAAAAAATAAATAAATAAATGAACATTTTTTAAAGCCATTGTTTTCTTGTTGATTTTTGCTTAGATGATCTGTCCATTGCTGTAAGTGGGTATTAAAGTCCCATACTACTATGGTATTATTATTAATGTGTATATGTTTGTGATTGATTTATATATTTGAGCGTTTCCAAGTTAGGGGAATAAATATTTACAATTGTTAGGTCTTCTTGATGGATAGACACCTTAATTATGATATAATACCCTTCCTCATCTCTTGTTACAGTTTCTCTTTTAAAATCTAGTTTGTCTGATCCATCTATTGCTACTTTGGCTTTCTTTTGACCTCCATTAGCATGATAAATGGTCCTCTATCCCCTTACGTTCAATCTGCAGATGTCTTTAGATCTAAAATCAGTTTCTTTTAGGCAACATATACATGGTTCTTGTGTTTTTAATCCATCCTGATACCCTGTGTCTTTTGATTGGAGTATTTAGTCCATTTACATTCACAGTGATTATTGAAAAATAGGAACTTAGTGCCATTGTGTTACCTGTAGACTTGGTGTTTCTGGAGATGTTCTCTGGTCCTGTGTAGTCTCTGTTTCTTTGGTCTTTTTCCCCCCTCCACTCAGAGAGTCCACCTTTAAAATTTTTTGCAGGGCTGGTTTAGTGGTCATGAACTCCTTTAGTTTTTGTTTTTCTAGGAAACCCTTTATCTCTCCTTCTATTATGAATGACAGTCTTGCTGCATAAAGAATTCTTGGCTGAATATTTTTCCTAGTCAGTACATTGAATATTTCCTGTCACCCTCTTCTGGTCTGCCAAGTTTCAGTGGACAGGTCTGCTGCTAACCTTACGTGTCTGCCCTTGTAGGTTAAGGACCTTTTGTCCCTAGCTAATTTCAGAATTCTCTTTTTATATTTGTTTGTTTTGCAAGTTCCACTATGATATGTTATGGTGTGACCCGTTTTGTTGATTTTGAGGGGCGTTCTTTGTGCCTATTGGACTTGAGTGCCTATTTCCTTCCCCATATTAGGGAAGTTATCAGCTATAAGTTGTTCAAATAAACCTTCTCCCCCTTTTATCTGCTCTTCTTCTTCTGGGATTCCTATGATACAGATATTGTTTCGTTTTGTGGAATCACTTCATTCTCTAAGTCTCCCCTTATGATCTAGTAATTTTCTTTCCCTCTTTTTTCAGCTTCATCATTTTTCCATACTTTTATATTCTATTTCACCTAATCTCTCCTCTGCTTTTTCAGTCCTCACTGTCACTGTATCCAGTTTGTTTCGCATTTCAGTTATAGCATTTTTTAATTCATCCTATTTCTTAGCTCTTTGATCTCTGCAGAAAGGGTTTCTCTGGTGTCTTCTATGCTTTTTTCAAGCCCAGCTAGTAGTCTTATGACTGTTTTCCTAAATTCCTGTTCAGATAAATTGCTTATATGTGTTTTGAGCACAGTCTTGGCTGTGATTTCTTCTTGATGATTCTTTGAGGGAGAATTCCTCTGTTTTTGTAATTTTGGCTAAGCTTCTGTCTTTTGCATGTTATAAAAGCTTGCTATGTTTCCTCCACCTGAGAGTACTGCTGTATAAAAAAGGAGTCATACACTGTCCTGGGCCTGGCACTCCAGGTAGTATTTATGGTGTATGCTATGTGCACTCTGCTGTTGGATTTCGGCTGCTCTTTCCCTCTGGTCAGTCTTCTGGAGAGCCCTACCTTGCTTGCAGTGGTGGAATGTTTGGACCCATAACTACATGTGCTTTGATGTGTTTGAAGTAATCCTCGAAAAATAAGGTGGCAGGGAGAGCCTGATCACAAAAAATGAGAAAGGGAAAGAGAACAAGAAACTCTAAACAGAATCAGAATACGATAAGACTGATGCCAAAGAAAAAGGAGGAAAAAAAAAAAAACAGGAAGGGGAAAGCAGAAAAAGAGAAATAAGAGGGGAAAAGAATTAAAAAGCTGATTAAAAGAAAAAAAAGGAAATGAAAAAATAAAACCCCTCCAAAACACAAGAAATGAAGATCCTGATTCACAAAGAAAAACAGAAGAAAGAAGAAAAATAAAAAAGAGTTGTATGTTGGTGCATGGGGGCTGCTGGCTGTACTGTTCTGGAGGAGAGGCAGGCTATGTTGGCCCAGAGTCAGTCTTGCCCCAGTACATAAGCAGTTGTCAGGCATGGAGGGGCAGGGTTTGGGGTAAGAGGGTCCTGCCTCCAACTGAGGGCTGGTGTGTTGTTTTCTGAAGCCCTACCAGGTTGGTGTTGGGGGTGGGAGCATGGCACTACCTCAATCTCTTCTCCCCGCACCCAGGATCTCAACTCCTGCTGTTAAGGCAGCCCTCACAGAATAGCGAGGGCAGTCAGCTTTCCCTGCACAACTCTTCTGTGTTTTTTTTCTTTGGCGTGCAACTGGGATTCAAAACCCAAAGTCTTAAAGGTCCTGGCACCATGTGGAAATGCTTCCCTTTTCCAGAGTAGAGCCTCTTTACCCTGTTGATGAAAGGCCTTTGGTTGGTGCCTACAGGGTCTTTTGTCCTGGGGGAAGAAATAAACCCTCTTCCAAAAGTACTCCAGGAAGGGGACTGTTCTCTCCCAGTGCACCCTGGATATCTGTATGCCATGCTTACACTCCAGGCCAGCTCTCTCCTTCCCAGAATCATACAGCACAGCTCTGCTCTGGAGAAAGTCACACACATTCAAAAACCTCAGTTTGAGCTCCAAAAGCTGTTTGGAGAAAAAAAATAAGAAAAAAACTTGGACACTGAGTACTTCTTGCTCCCCAGCCCACAGTCCAGAGAGGTTTACTTCTTGTGGTAACTCAGTGCTGCACTATCACAACCATCTCTCTTTCCCTCCCTTTTAGCTCTTCACAAAGGACACTACCATTTTTCTCTCCCCCAATTCACATCCACTCACCTCACACCTACCAAACTGTTTCCCTCCAACTATAAAGATCCTTCTGCCACTTTGCAGATTGATTTTCTGGGTGTCCCAAGTAATCTGGCCTCCACACAGCTGTGTTTGAGGGACAAGAAAAGGCTGGGGTCCCCCTACTTCTCCACCATCTTAACTCCTCCTCCAGCCCTTATAAATATTTTCCCACCTTCTCTCTCCTCTTTCTAGGTACCCAATTACATTTATGTTACACTACTTAATATCATCCACTGGCCACTAAAGCTCTGCTCATTATTTTCAGTATTTACTCCCTCTCTGCGTTTATGTTACACTGCTTGACATTGTCCACTGGCTCCATTCATTTTCTTTTCAGTCTTTTTTTTTCCTCTGTGTGCTTAATGTTGGATTGTTTTTATTGCTTTAAGTTCATTGATCTTGTATTCTTTTTTTTTCAATTTTTAATGTTTTTATTTATTTCTGAGAGAGAGAGAGAGAGAGGCAGCGTGAGTGGGAGAGGGGCAGAGAGGAAGGGAGAGACAGAATCTGAAGACAGGCTCCAGGCTCTGAGCTGTCAGCACAGAGCCTGACGCGGGGCTCGAACCCATGAACCTTGAGATCATGACCTTTGTCGAAGTCGGACACTTAACCGACTTAGCCACCCAGGTGCCCCTGATCTTGTATTCTTTAGTGTCTGTCTTGTTTACTCCCTTCCAGTGAACTTTTCATTTTAGGTACAGTATTTTAAATTTCTAGTTCCATTTGTTTTTTTTTAAATTTCATTTAATCTTTTATTCTTTATTTTTATGCTTGTGTTTTCCCTTAAATGTGTCTGTATCAATAAATGTGTGCATATGTATATGTCTGTTTGAAGTTAGTTTTGCTAATTCCATTATCTCTACCATTTCTAGGTACACTTCAAGTGACCGATTTTTCTTCAGGTGACTAGTCACATTTTCTTACTATTTCTCATATCTTGTATATCGTCGTTAGTAGCTAGAGTTTATGAATTTTGTTGCTGAGTGCCGGACTTTGTTGTATTCCTTTAAAGAATGTACAGATGGTAATGTTTTTGTACCATCGTTCGTCATGGAAATCCCTTTAAGTTGATTTCTGAGTACTATTAAGGTCACCCCAGTAATACTGATAGATTCCTTTCCTTGTATGATAAGTGCCCCTAGCCTGGCATCAATGGTATATCCAAGCACTTTTTATTTCTTTTAGTAGCAGATGGTTACCAAAGTTAAAACTGGGTGCTCATGTACTTTTTTCTACTGAGTTTGTCATTGTTTTCTAGAGGAGAGAGCTAGAACGAAAGTAGTCAAAATATTCTTTTATGAGGGGCTTCACAGTAAATATTTTAGGCCTTGCAGGTCACATAGTCTCTGTCATTATTCAGTTTTGCCACTGTAGCTTGAAAGTAGATACAGGCATTATATAAACAAATGAGTATGGCTGTTTTAATAAGACTTAATTTACAAAAATTGGTTGTAGGTTGGATTTGGTTCACAGGCTGTACTTCAGTGACCTCTGTTATACAGCATTTCGAGAAAACAGTTTTAGAATATTTCTACAAATATTATTCCCACTAGTATAATTATGAAAACATTCTAAGATTTCATTGCAATTCCTTTGTTTTTAGAGATATGCAACAAGAGGTAAAATGTCTGTATTTTAAATTGATTTGAAAATACTTTTTTCATGTAATTATACCACCAAATTTGATGTATTAAGTTCATTAATTTTGATTGTGACATTTGAGGAATAATTTTAAAGTTTTATTTTATCTTCTAATTATGTAAAAATGATTCTAAATTAGATTTTTAAAAATGGTACATTCGGTGAGGTCTAACTTCAATCTCTGTTTTCTTCACATTGTTCCTTTCATTCCACTTCAGGCTGTCATTATGGTTTATCCATCTTTTAAGGAAAATACATAATACCAAATATGCATATATGTTCATCTAAACGCTGGTTTTAGTGTTTTCGTAACACACTAATAAACCCATTGTTTGGTAACTTGATTTTTTTCTTAACGCCATATATCTTGGCAATGACTCCATAGCAGTATAAAGAAAGATCAGAAGACTTTTTAAAATTATGATAATTATAAAGGCATACTTTGGAGATACTGTATGTTCAAATCCAGACCACTACAATATAGTGAGTCAAATGGATTTTTTGGCTTCCTAGTGTATTTCACTTACATTTTTACTATACTGTAGTCTATTAAGTATGTCATAGAGTACAGTACAATAAAAGACAATATACATACCTTAATTTAAAAATATTCTATTGCTAAAAATTGCTAACCATCATCTGAGCTTTCAGTGAGTTGTAATATTTTTGCTGGTGGAGAGTCTTACCTTGATGTTGACAGCAGCTAGGTGATCATGTGGTAGTTGCTGAAAGTGAGAGTGGCTGTGGCAATTTCTTAAAATAAGACAGCAATACAGTTTGTTGCATCATTGGATTCTTCCTTTCACAAATGATTTCTCTTTCACATGTACTGCTGTTTGATAACATTTTACTCACAATAGACCTTCTTCCAAAATTGGAGTTAATCCTCTCAAATCTTGCTGCTGTTTAATTGACCAAGTTTATGTAATAATTGAAATACTTCTTTGCATTTCAACAGTTTTCGCAGCATCTTCACTAGGAGTAGATTTCATCTTAAGAAACTTTCTTAAGAAAGTTACTTTCTGGGGCGCCTGGGTGGCTTAGTCGGTTGAGCGACCGACTATCGCTTAGGTCATGATCTCGCACTTCGTGGGTTCGAGCCCCGCGTCCGGCTCTGTGCTGACTGCCAGCTCAGAGCCTGGAGCCTGTTTCAGAGTCTGCGTCTCCCTCTCTCTCTGACCCTCCCCTGCTCACGCTGTCTCTCTCTCTCTCTCCTAGAAATTAAAAAAAAAATATATATATATATATATATACGTATATATATATGTATATGTATATATATATAAAAGAAAGTTACTTTCTTTGCCCATTCATAAGAAGCAGCTCTTCATTGGTTCAAATTTGTCCTGAGATTGCAGCATTTCAGTCACAACCTCAGGTTCCAGTTCTAAGTCTAGTCCTGTTGTTATTTTCACCACATCTGCAGTTACTTCCTCCACTGAAGCCTTGAACCCCTCAAAGTCATCCATGAGGGTTGGAATCAATTTCTTAGAAACTCCCCCTCATGTTGGTACTTGGACCTTTTCCCATGAATTGGAAATGTTTTTAATGGCACGTAGAATGGTGAATGATTTCCAGGTTTTCAATTTACTTAGCCCAAATCCATCAGAGGAATCACTATATATGGCAGCTTTGAAATGTATTTCTTTAATAATAAAACTTGAAAGATGAAATTCCTCCTTTCTCCATAGGCTGCAGAATGGATGTTGTGTTAGCAGGCATGAAAACAGTATGAATCTCATTGTATATCTCCATCAGACCTATTGGATGACTAGGTGCACTGTCGACGAGGAGTAATATTTTGAGGCAAATCTTTTTTACTAAGCAGTAGGTCTCAACTGTGAGCTTGAAATAATCAGTAACGCATGTTGTAAACAAATGTGCTTTTATCCAGGCTTTGTCTCTCCGTTTCTAGAGCACAGGATATATGAGCATTAATTCTTAAGGGCTGCTAGGATTTTTAGGATGACAAATGAACACTGGTTTCAACTTAAAGTCACCAGCTGCATGGCCCCTTAAGAAGACAGTCAGCCTCTCCTTTGAAGCTTTGAGGCCAGTATTGACTTCTGTAGGTAAGAAAGTCCTTGATGGCATCTGCTTTCAATAGAAGGCTGTTTCTTCTACATTGAAAATCTGTTGTTTAGTATAGCCACTTTCGTTAATGATCTTAGCTAGATCTTTTGGATAACTTGCTGCAGCTTCTACATCAGCACTTGCTACTTCACCTTGAACTTTTATGTTATGGAGATGGATTCTTAAATCTCATGAATAAATTCTGCTAGCTTCAAATTTTTCTTTTGTAGCTTCCTTACCTCTCTGAGCCTTAAAAGAATTGAAGAGAGTTAGGGCTTTGCTCTAGGTTAGGTTTTTGCTTAAGGAAATTCTGGCTGGTTTGATCTTCTCTCCAGAGCACTAAAACTTTTTCCATATCAGCAATAAATCTGTTTTGCTTTCTTGTCATTCATGGGTTCACTGGAGTCGTACTTTTCATTTCCTTCAAGAACTTTTCCTTTGCATTCACAACTTGACTGTTTGGTGCAAAGGCCTAGCTTTCAGCCTGTCCTGGCTTTTGATGTGCCTTCCTCAATTAGTTTAATCATTTCTAGCCTTAGATGCAAAGTGAGAGACACACAGGTCTTCCTTTTACTGAACTACTTAGAAGTCACTGTAGGGCTTTTAACTGGCCTAATTTCAACACTGTTTTGTCTCAGGGAATAGGGAGGCACAAGAAAATGGAGAGAGATGGGGAAGTGCTCAGTCAGTGGAGCAGTCAGAACACACACATTAGTTAGTTCACCATCTTCTATGTGCATGGTTTATGGTGCCCCAAAACAATCATAATAGTAGCATCGATGATCACTGATCAGAGGTCACCATAACAAATTCAGTAACAATGAAAAAGCTTGAAATATTGTGAGAATTACTGAACTATGATAGTGACACAAAGTGAGCAAATACCACTGGAAAAAAATGGTGCCAATAGAGTTGCTTAATGCAGGATTACCATAAAACCTTCAATTTTCTAAAAAAACAAAACAAACCAGTATTTATGATGTGCAATAAAGTGAAATGCAGTAATACAAGGTATGCCTATATATGCATTAGTGCAAAAAACATGAAAACCTAGTAAGCATGAATAATTTTTTACAAAAATATAAATGGCTAAAATTAACATACTAAACAAATGAATTCAAATCATCTAGTAGCCGCAAGAGAAAATTCATACAAGTCAAAAATATAACTCCTGAAAATAAGCAGAAAGTTTTATTTATGAGTTCTGTGAAAACCTCAAAAACATTCAATTGCTGATAAATTTTTCTAACGTAAAAATATGTGCTCTTGTAATTAAATTTGGTAAAAAATATAAATTTATACATATTTTCATACTGAAAATGATTATTCATTGTTATGATTTATGTAAGATGATTTACATAGACATTAAGAGTTGATTACTAAAATTTATGTGCATATAATTATTGGATACATTATTCAATATACATCTTTATCTTCAAAGTTAATTTTCCTCAAATCTACAAAATATAAGAATTCAGTATATTAGTACATTATCAGAAACAAGTATTTTATTCTTGATTTTTAAAACTTTTTCGTCAAATTTTCTGATCTGAAGTTATAAAATAATAGATAAAAGAAAGAAGTAACAGAAAAAGAATTATGTCAACATTTTATCTTTAATTGAAATACAGCAACATGAACTTGAATTCTGAAAGCAATTTTGGACGAGGTAAACTTGAATAGCTATAATTAGAACTTAAAGTTCATTTATCAATTGGTTTGAACTAAGTTAAACATTACAGCTGAAACTGCTAGAACATGGTATTATTTTTTAGAGAGAGAGACAGAGTATGAGCAGGGAGGGGCATAGAGAGAGGGAGATACAGAATCTGAAACAGGCTCCAGGCTCTGAGTTGTCAGCAGACAGCCCAACACGGGGCTTGAACTCATTAATGGTGAGAGATTGTGACCTGAGCCGACGTCAGATGCTGACTGAGTCACCCAGGCACCCCTAGAACATGGTATTCTTAAATATGCATAAGCTGTTGCATGTCTTTGTAGTGCTTTTTTATCTCATACAAACTTATCAGTCCCTAGAAACATTATAAAAATTAGAAAAGATTATAACAATATGTTATCAGTTAATGACTGCTCCAAAGTATTATTTAAAGATGAAAATCTATTCAAGATTGTTTTTTACTTTTAAATATTTTGTTGTAAATTTGCATTTTCATTCCTGTGGTACATTCAAAAGTCATCTGTGGAAGGTAGTAAGAACCTAGTAACAGCAAGTTTTTTATTTTTAATCCTAGATAACACAGACAGGATATGTGTAAATATTTAAACCTGGATCAGGGCCAAAGACTATCAGTGTTTGTCATCTTTTGTGCAGTGGAAGCCAATTTCACTTAATAGCGCTAAATGATGATACTAATTTAAGTCAATTTGGCAAAGGAAAATTATGAAATTGTTACTGAGAATGACAAAAACTAAGTGGTTTATTCTTCTGAGTATTCTTCTGAAAACTTACTTCCAGGTTAGTAACACTTTAATAATAAAACCATCCACCAACTAGATAACCTGGTTGGGTGGCAATAAAAGTTGGGATTTATCAATCAAATCTATTGCTATCTATGTTGTCCATTTAGATTTGTTAATTTTAATCTTATACAATAAATCTCTAAAAAAAAGACCAATAAAACAAAAAAAATGACCATACAACTGGCAATGTCTCTTATGCCTTGGGCCTCCCGGACACGATTCTAAACTTAGCATGTGGTAACACAGGCCACTAGTATGTGAGAACTTTGATGGTTATGCATGAGGGGTGGATACATGTTTTATAGAGCTTGAAATTTGTATAATTTGAGGAGTACTTCTTAAGAAAAAATTTTAAATTTCAAATACAAAATTAGGTACTGGAAAAGCATGTAGAAATAAGAGGCATTGAAGCTTAAGCTTCATTAATTTTCTGGTAAATTCTCCTCTGCATCTGGCACATAGTAGATATTCCATTATTATCTGTGGAATGATTTTTTTTATTAATCGTAATTGAATTTGAACTCAGGGTGAGTGGAAGGGCATGGCAACTCTGGTAGTAGCCTCTTGAAATGACTTAATGTGTGATTTAACAGTACATTGGCCTTAGTTAGTCTGAACCAGCTTTACGGTATAACCATTATTCATGTATGTACTGGTCTAGTCAGATATAAAACATGAAAATGGAATATAAATCCAAGTGGCTTTTATTTTCTTGACTCATTTAGAACATGACCATTTTCCAGAGGTATATGAACACACTAAGATGTATATATCCAACATTTAAATTAAATTCCAACACTAAAACTATCCAAAAGCTAAAAATAAGTGATGCCAGAGGATAGTTAATTGGTTATAGACACTAGATACTATATATGTCTTGCATCAGACCATAAAGATTCATCAACTATGTCAACTGAGGGGCATGGAGTTAAAGGGACATATTTTCTACTATATTTTACTAAAGACTACATATTCAGACATGTGAATGGCAAGGAGGTTCACAAGTGTATCAGCAAGTAAACAGACTGTTTATAAATAGAAAGATGAAAGAATGAAAATCTTCATGGTACAGATATAATAACAACTTACGAATTGTTGAGGCTTACCCTCTTGAAATTAATGACCTCATTCTTTAAAACAAATAAAAAATAAAGAGGAAAAAGCATAGAATTAAGGAAAAATGAGAGACTGAGAGAAAATGTTCCAGAAATAATTTGTTCCAGAAATAATAATGTTTGTTGAGAGAGTGAGAGAAAATGTTTCCAGAAATAAGATCTTTGGGCCACAGATATTATAGCCAACACTTACTGCTAAACATAAAGTACTAAAGTTAGTAACTCACTAAGAAAACCATATTTATATGGGTATGTTTCTTTTTCTTCGGTTTATATGCTTGTGTAAAAGTGCTGTAGAATCTTATTGTTAGGCTAAGTCTTTGATATTCTTGACCATTTGCTCTGGCATAAGAATTTTAAGATCAACTTGTCAAGTTCCACTAAAACCTTTGAAGTGATTTTATTGTAATTCCACTGGATTTTACAAATTATATGGGGTCAGAATTGATCTTTATCATGTATGGTCTTTTTCAGGCATAAGCAGGTGTGTCTATATTTTAATCAGGTGCTCACATAGGTTGCCCAGTAATGGTTGGTAATTTCTTCTCAAATTTATTGCATATGTTTTGCTTATTTTCAGTGAAGAATCACAAATTTTTCCAGAGAAGAGAAAATAGGAAAAAAAAAAGCCAATTAACTTATTTTACAAGGCTAATATAACCTTGATAGCAGTCAGGGCTTATTAACTGTCAAGCTCAAGTAAAGTCACTGACTTCTTAAGTTAAGAACATAGAATAAAAGTCTTAAATACTAGTAAATGAACTGCAGTAGTGTATATTTTTAAGTTATTACAAATTCCTTCATTGAATAATAAGGACCCATAATGGAAATATTATGCCACTCTTGAATTAAAAGGAAAAAACTCACATAATTATTTCACTGAAGTAGCTTCCAATTTTTCATTTTTATAAGTAATTCTGTCATTGTCGATCTTTGTACATACATTGTCACACCATTTTCTTAGGATTTTCCAAAAGTATATATAGGTAAATTTTAAATTCTATTATATTAAGATACAGAATAAAAAAACGTTTTCTGAAAAGATCTATAGAGCAAATATTACAGACTTGTGGACCAAGAAGCAAAATTAAGGCTATTATTATAAGTACTATTTATATATAGCAAGGAAAAAACAAACTTGTATAAATATTTATTGACTAAATTAGAAATATAAAAATTAAGTAGTTTTTATAATACACATCAACAAATGTAAATAAAGGAATTCTTTTTTCTGGAGATAACATTGTACTTAAATTAGGGTTGAAAGTTGGTGTTCCTTATCAGAAAAAATCTGCAAATATTTATCTGTTAATACTGATCTCTGATCAGATTGTATGTATTTCACTTTTGCAAATTTCTTTCCTCATAGATAGGTACTGCCACGTATTAATATCATTAACCCATAGGAATATGGTTTTAATTGACTATATTCAATTCAAAGATATTTTTAGAATTCCGTCAAGTAAAAGACTTACAGAATGCCACTTAGCATGTCATTTTATTACAAATTAATCACATTTACATTAAGTAGAAAATCATAAAAATTAATTTGTAATAAATTTTAATTAAAATTTATTTATTATAAAATTACTTGGTAATAAAATGACATGCTAAACAGTATTCTATATTAGCACCTCATCAAGATAAAAAGCTTCTGCACAGTGAAGGAAACAGTCAACAAAATTAAAAGCAACCAACTGAATGGGAAAAGATATTTGCAAATGACATATCAGATAAAGAGTTAGTATCCAAAATCTATAAAGAACTTAACAAACTCGACACCTAAAAAACAAATAATCCAGTGAAGAAATGAGAGAAGGACATTAACACTTTTCCAAAGATGACATCTAGATGACTACAGACACATGAAAAGATACTTAACATCACTCATCATCAGGGAAATACAAATCAAAAGCCCAGTGAGATACCTCCTCACACCTGTCAGAATGGCTAAAATGAACAACTCAGGAAACAACAGATTGGTGAGGATGCAGAGAAAGGGAAACCTTTTGCAGTATTGATCGGAATGCAAACTGGTGCAGCCATCCTGGGAAACAGTATGGAGATTCCTCAAAAAATTAAAAATAGAACTACCCTACAACCCATAAACTGCACTACTAAGTATCCAAAAGACACAAAAATGCTGATTCAAAGGGGGCACATGTACCCCAGTGTTCCTAGGAGCACTATCAACAATATCCAAATTATGGAAAGAACTCAAATGTCCACCCAATGATGAATGGACAAAGAAAATGTGTTCTATATACATACACATATATACACACAATGGAATATTACTCGGCAAACAAAAAGAATGAAATTTTGTCATTTGCAGCAACATGGATGGAACTAGAGTGTATTATGCTAAGTGAAATAAATCAGTTCAGAGAAAAATAAACATCATGAATTCACTCATGTGGAATTTAAGAAACAAAACAGATGAGCATAGGGGAAGGGAAGGAAAACTAAGATAAAAAGAGAGAGGAGAGGCAAACAATAATAGACCTTAAGCACAGAGAACAAACTGAGGGTTGCTGGAGGGGTGTTGGAGGGGAGGATGGGCTAAATGGGAGATAGGCATTAAGGAGTGCACTTGTTAGGATGAGCATTGGGTGTTATACATAAGTGATGAATCACTTAATTATACTCCTGAAATCATTATTACAATATATGTTAACTAACTTGGATTTAAGTAAAATTTAAAATTTAAAAAAAATGTAAAAATGACATATATATAAAATCTTGAATATTAATGAAAAATTAAAATTAATTAAAAAACAAAAAATTCTTCAGTTGCGTAAATAGGCTTTGGAATATGGAAACTTCCATTGCATCAAGACTGAATAAAGACTGCTATGGATTGAAATGAGAAAATATATTGCTGCAGGAATGTGTGTACAATGGAGATTTCCTTTTTATCTTCACAATTCAGGAAAATGTATAACACAGCCTGACATTACTTGCAAGTCAAAAATGGTAGTTATCATTGAAATTACTTTATCACAGTATGAGTTTCACATAGAAGTTCTATTTTGCCTTGCAGTTTTAGGTTGAAATATTTTTAAGTGTGCAGCATATGCTAATTCCAAAGCCATTTAGAGTTAAATAAGCGTAGTTGATCACAATTTTTCCAACCATTTAAAAATGTAAACACCATTTTTAATTCAAGGACTATACAAAAGGCAGGCTATATTTGGCCTAGAGGCCACACTTTATTGATTCCTGCTCTACAAAGTCTTACATTCCCAGTAAATAAGTGCCCGTTTCCCCCAAACTTTGCAACCAGTAAATATTCCTTTTCACAATTTAATTCCAATATAGTTAACATATAGTATTATATTAGTTTCAAGTGTACAATATAGTGATTCAATAATTCTATACATTACAGGTGCATATCATGGTAAGTGTACTCTTAATCCCCTTCACATCTTTCGCCCATCCCCCCCCACATCTCCCCTCTAGTTACCATCAGTTTGTTTTCTGTAGTTAAGTGTCTGTTTCTTGGTTTGTCTCTTTTTTGCTTTGTTCATTTGTTTCTTAAATTACACATTTAAGTGAAATCATAGGATATTTCTTTCTCTGATTGACTTATTTTACTTACCATTACACTCTACATAGGTCCGTTCATGTCATTGCAAATGGCAAGATTTCATTGCTTTTTATCATTGAATAATGTTCTGTTGTATATACGTACTACATTTTTTTAATTAATTAATTTATTTTTTTACAAATACTTTATTGTCAAATTAGTTTCCACATAACACCCAGTGCTCATCCCCACAAGTGCCCTCCTCCATGCCCGTCCCCCCTCCCCCCCACATCCATCAGTCCTCAGTTTTTGTCAGCATTCAGGAGTCTCTCATGGTTTGCCTCTCTCCCTTTCCCCCACCATTTCCCCCCTTCTTCTCCCCCTTGTTCCTCAGTTAAGTTCCTCCTAATCCTCCTATATGTACAAACATATGATATTTGTCCTTCTCTGCCTGACTTATTTCGCTCAGCATAACACCCTCAAGGTCCATCCATGTTGCTACACATGGCCAGATTTCATTGTTTCTCATTGCCATGTAGTATTCCATGGTATAGATAAACCACATCTTCTTGATCCATTCATCTGTTGATGGACACTTAGGCTCTTTCCATGTTTTAGCTATTGTGGAGAGTGCTGCTATGAACATTGGGGTACATGTGCTCCTATGCCTCAGCATTTCTGTATCCCTTGGGTAAATTCCTAGCAGTGCTATTGCTGGGTCATAAGGGAGTTCTATTGTTAGTTTCCTGAGGAACCTCCACACTGTTTTCCAGAGGGGCTGTACCAGTTTACATTCCCACCAACAGTGTAGGAGGGTGCCCGTTTCTCCACATCCTCGCCAGCATCTAGAGTTCTCTGATTTGCTCATTTTAGCCACTCTGACTGGCGTGAGGTGGTATCTCAGTGTGGTTTTGATTTGTATTTCCCTGATGAGGAGGGATGCTGAGCATCGTTTCATGTGTCTGTTGGCCATCTGGATGTCCTCTTTGGAGAAGTGTCTGTTCATGTCTTCTGCCCATTTCTTCACTGGGTTGTTTGTTTTTCGGGCGTGTAGTTTGGTGAGTTCCTTATAGATTCTGGATATTAACCCTTTATCTGATATGTCATTTGCAACTATCTTTTCCCATTCCGTTGGTTGCCTATTAATTTTCTGGGTTGTTTCCTTGGCTGTGCAGAAGCTTTTAATCTTGATGAGGTCCCAACAGTTTATTTTTGCTCTTGATTCCCTTGCTTTTGGGGATGTGTCAAGTAAGAAGTTGCTGCGGTGGAGGTCAAGGAGGTTGTTTCCTGCTTTCTCCTCTAGGGTGTTGATAGTTTCCTGTCTCACGTTCAGGTCCTTTATCCATTTTGAGTTGATTTTTGTGCATGGTGTGAGAAAATGATCTAGTTTCATTCTTCTGCATGTTGCTGTCCAGTTCTCCCAACACCATCTGTTAAAAAGGCTGTCTTTTTTCCATTGGATATTCTTTCCTGCTTTGTCAA
Source organism: Hyaena hyaena (assembly GCF_003009895.1). NCBI lineage: Eukaryota > Metazoa > Chordata > Mammalia > Carnivora > Hyaenidae > Hyaena > Hyaena hyaena. Next base: position 2,041,819 of record NW_024080854.1, read on the forward strand.
AGATCAGTTGGCTGTATACTTTTGGGTCCACTTCTGAGTTCTCAATTCTGTTCCATTGGTCTATGTGTCTGTTTTTGTGCCAATACCATACTGTCTTGAGGATGACAGCTTTGTAGTAGAGGCTGAAGTCTGGGATGGTGATACCTCCCGTTTTGGTTTTATTTTTCAGTATTACTTTGGCTATTCGGGGTCTTTTGTGGTTCCATACAAATTTTTGGATAGTTTGTTCTAGTTTTGAGAAGTATGCTGGTGCAATTTTGATTGGAATTGCATTGAATGTGTAGAGTGCTTTAGGTAGTAATGACATCTTAACTATATTTATTCTTCCTATCCATGAGCATGGAATGTTTTTCCATTTCTTTGTGTCTTCTTCAATTTCCTTCATAAGTTTTCTATAGTTTTCATCATACAGATCTCTTGTATCCTTGGTTAGGTTTATTCCGAGGTATTTTATGGTTTTTTGTGCAATTGTGAATGGGATCAGTTTCTTGATTTCTCTTTCTGTTGCTTCATTATTGGTGTATAAAAATGCAACCGATTTCTGTACGTTGATTTTGTACCCTGCAACTTGGCTGAATTCTTGGATCAGTTCTAGTAGGCTTCTGGTGGAGTCTGTCGGGTTTTCGATGTAGAGTATCATGTCATCTGCGAAGAGTGAAAGTTTGACTTCCTCTTTGCCAATTCTGATGCCTTTGATTTCCTTTTGTTGCCTGATGGCTGATGCTAGGACTTCCAGCAGTATGTTAAACAACAGTGGTGAGAGTGGACATCCCTGTCGTGTTCCTGATCTCAGGGGGAAAGCTCTCAGTTCTTCTCCGTTGAGGATGATGTTAGCTGAAGGCTTCTCATAGATGGCTTTGATGATGTTTAAGTAGGTTCCTTCTACCCCGACTTTCTCTAGAGTCTTTATTAAGAAGGATGCTGTATTTTGTCAAATGCTTTTTCTGCATCTATTGACAGGATCCTATGGTTTTTATCTTTTCTTTTATTGATATGATGTATCACATTGATTGATTTGCGAATGTTGAACCAGGCCTGTAACCCAGGAATGAATCCCACTTGATCTTGGTGGATGATTCTTTTTATGTGCTACTGGATTCGATTTGCAAGGATTTTGTTGAGGATCTTTGCATCTATACATAGCACATCCTTATCATTGATGGGCACTTGGGTTCCTTCCATATCTTAGCTGTTGTAAATAATGCTGCAGTAAACATAGAGGTGTATGTATCCCTTTGAATTAGTGTTTTTGCATTCTTTGGATAAATACCCCGTAATGTGTTTTTGAGGAACCTCCATACTATTTTCCACAGTGGTACCACTAATTTGTATTTCTACCAACAGTGCAAGAGGGTTCTTTTTTCTCCACATCTTTACCAGAACATGTTGTTTCTTACATTGTTGATTTTAGCCATTCTGACAAATGTGAGGTCATTGTGGTTTTGATATGCATTTCCCCGATGATGAGAGGTGTTGAGCATATTTTCCTGTATCTGTTGGCCATCTGGATGTCTTTTTTGGAGAAATGTCTGTTTATGTGTTCTGCTCAGTTTTAAATTGGATCATTTGTGTTTTCTGGTGTTGTTTGCAGAAGTTCTTTATATATTATGGATGCTAAACTTTTGTCAGCTATCTTATTTGTAAATATCTTCTCTCATTCAGTAGATTGCCTTTTACTTTTATTGATTGTTTCCTTTTTTGCGCAAAAGCTTTTTTTTTTTTTTTTTTTTTTAATGTAGTCCCAATGGTTCATTTTTGCCTCAGGAGACTTACCTAGAAAAATGTTGCTATTGCCCATGTCAGAGAAATCACTGCCTGTGTTCTCTTCTAGGATTTTTGTGTTTTGAGGTCTCATATTCAGGTTTTTAATACCTTTAAATTTATTTTTGTGTATGTCCAGTTTCATTCTGTTGCATGTAGAAGTCCAGTTTTCTGAGCATCACAAATTAAAGAGATTTTTTATAATTGTACATTTTTGCTTCCTTTTTTGAAAACCATATAAACATGGGTTTATTTCTGGGCTCTCTATTCTGTTCCCTGCCTCTGTGTGTCTGTTTTTGTGCCAGCACCATATTGTTTTGATTCCTACAGGTTTGTAATATATCTTGAAATCTGAGATTGTAATACCTCAAGTATTGTTTTTTGACAGTTTGACTTTGACTATTCAGGGTCATCTTTTGTGGTTCCATACCAGTTTTAGGATTATTTGTTCTAGTTCTGTGAAAGATGATGTTGGTATTTTTATCAGGACTGCAATAAACCTGTGGATTGTTTTGGGTAGTAGGGACATTTTAACAATATTGGTTTTTCCACTCCTTGAGCATAGAATCTTTCCCTTTGTGCTGTCTTTAATTTCTTTCATCAGTGTTTTATACTTTTAAAAATATAGGTCTTTCACTTGCTTGGTTAAGTTTATTTTTAGGTATTATTTTTGCTGCAATTTTAAATGGGATTTGTTTTCTTAATCTCTCCTTCAGCTACTACATTATTAGTGTATAAAAATGTATTAGATTTTGTGTTATCAAATGCATTATCAATATGTATATTGATTTTGTGTCCTGTGACCTTACTGAATTCACTCATCATTTCTAGTACATTTTTGGTAGTCTTTAAGGTTTTCTATCTATATATAGTATCATGTCATCTGCAAATAGTGTCACTTTTACTTCTTCCTTACCAATTTTGATGCCTTTTATTCCTTTTTCTTCTCTGATTGCTGCAGCAAGGATTTCCAGTACTATGCTAAATAAAAGTGGTGAGAGTGGACTTGTCTTGTTCCTAATTTTAGGGAAAAAAACTCTTTAGTTTTTCACCATTGAATATGATGCTAGCTATGGGTTTTTCTATATATGGCCTTTATTATGTTCGCTATCAACCTACTTTGTTGAGGATTTTTATCATGAATGGATGTTATACTTTGTCAGATGCTTTTTCCTCATCTTTTGATTATGTGGTTTTTATCCTCTCTTGCTGATATGGTGTATCACACTGATTGATTTACAGATATTGAACTACAATTGCAGCCCAAGAATAAATACCACTTGGTTAAGGTGAATGATTTTTTAATGTATTGTTGGATTCAGTTTTGTGATATTTTTGTTGAGGATTTCTTCATTTTTATTCATCAGAGATACTGGCCTGTAGTTCTCTTTTTTTGTAGTGTCTTTTTCTGGTTTTGGTATCAGGGTAATGGCAGTCTCATAAATAAATTTGGAAGTGTTCTTTCCTCTTCTTTTTTTTGGAATAGTTTGGAATATGTATTAACTCTTTTTTAAATATTTGGTAGAATTCACCTGTGAGGTGTCTGGTTCTGGACTTCTGTTTGCTGGTTATCTTCTGATTACTGATTCTATTTCATTGCTGGTGATTGGTATTTTCAAATTTTCTGTTTCTTCCTGATTCAATTTCTGTTTTTTCCTGATTCAGTTCAATTTCTAGGAATTTATCCATTTCTTCTAGATTATCCAACTTGTTAGCATCTAATTTTTCATAATATACTTTTATAATTCTATTTTTTGATGTTCATTGTTATTTCTCTTCCTTCATTTATGATTTTATTTGAGTTCTTTCTCTCTCTCTCTCCCTCTCTCTCTCTCTTTGATGAGTCTGGCTAAAGGTTTATCATTTTTTTAAAATCTTTACAGAGAACCAGCTCCTGGTTTCATAGATCTGTTTTTTGTTTGTTTGCTTCTATTTCATTGATTTCTGCTCTCATCTTTATTATTTCCTTCCTTCTGATGGTTTGGGGTTTGTTTTTTCTTTCTATGGCTTTCCTAGGCATAAGTTTAGGTTGTTTATTTAAGATTTTTTTTGCTTCTTGATTAGGCCTTTATTGCTATAAACTTCCCTCTTAGAACAGCTTTTGCTTCATCCCAGAGATTTTGGAACATTGTGTTTTCATTTCATTTGTCTCCATGTAATTGTTTATTTCCTCTTTGATATTTTTGTTTACTCATTCATTGTTCAGTAGCATTAAATAATCCACTAAATAGCATTTTATTTAATCTCCATGTATTTGTCTTCTTTACAGATGTTTTCCTGGGTTTGATTTATAGTTTCATAGCATTATGGTCAGAAAAGATGCATAGTATGACTTTGATCTTTTTGAAATTGTTGACACTTGTTTTGTGGCCTAACAGAACCCATTCTGAACAGTGTTTCATGAGCACTTGAAATGAGTGTGTATTTTTCTATTTTAGGATGCAGTGTTCTGGGTAGATCTCTTAGATCCATCCATTCCATTGTGGCATTGAAAGCCACTGTTTCCTTGTTGATTTTCTGTGTGGATGATCTATCCATTGATGTAAGTGGGTTGTTAAAATCCTCTACTATCGGGGCGCCTGGGTGGCTTAGTCGGTTAAGCATCCGACTTTCGCTTAGGTCATGATCTTGCAGTTCGTGGGTTCGAGCCCCGCGTCGGGTTCTGTGCCGACTGCCAGCTTAGAGCCTGGAGCCTGTTTCAGTCTGTGACTCCCTTTCTCTCTGACCCTCCCCTGCTCACGCTCTCTCTCTCTCTCTCCTAGAAATAAATAAAAAACATTAAAAAAATTTTTTAAAAAATCCTCTACTATCATTGTATTACTATTGATCACTTCCCTTGTTATTAGCTGCTTTATGTATTTGGGGCTGTGATGTTGGATGTGTAAATATTTGCAGTTATTTTTATCTTCTCTTTGGATTGTTCCTTTTATGATTATATAGTGTCCTTTTTCCTTTATTAGTCTTTGATCTAAAGGCCATTTTGCCATGTGTAAGTATTACTACCCTAGCTTTCTTTTCACATCCTTTTGCATAAGCACTTTTCTATCCCTGCACTTCCAGTCGCATGTGTCTTTAGGTCTGAAGTGAGTCCTTTCTTGTAGCATATAAATGGCCCTTGCTTTTTTAATCCATTCCATCAACTCATGTCTTTTTATTGGAGCATTTAGTCCATTTATATTCAAAGTAATTATTGATAAGTTGCATTTTGTTACTTGTCTTATGGACGCTTTTGTAGTTCTCTGTTGCTTTGTTCTCTTGCTCTCTTATTGCAGTTTGCTGGCTTTCTTAGTGATATGCTTGGATTCCTGTCTATTTTTTTGCATATTTATTACCAGTGTTTGATTCATGGTTACCAATAGGTTTATATGTAACATCTTATGTATATAGCAGTCTGTGTTTAGTTGATAGCCCGTTAAGTTTGAACCCATTCTAAAAGCACTAAAATTTTACTTTTTCCAGCCCCATTTTATGAATATTGTATCTTACTCTACACCTTTTTTATTCTCTTAGGCTCTTGACTGATTTTTATAGATATACTTAATTTTACTGCTTTTTTTTTGCTTCCTGCTTTTCTTATTCTTGCTTATGATATTTCCTTTCCATTCAGAGCCCCCTTTAACATCTATTTAGGGCTGGTTTAGTGGTGATGAATTCCTTTCATTTTTGTTTGGGAAATTCTCTCCTATTTTATTTTATTTTTATTTCTTTTATTTTTTTATTTTTTAAAATATTTTTATTTATTTCTAGGAGAGAGAGAGAGAGAGAGAGAGAGCGTGAGCAGGGGAGGGTCAGAGAGAGAGGGAGTCACAGACTGAAACAAAATCCAGGCTCCGAGCTGGCAGTCAGCACAGAGCCCGACGCGGGGCTCGAACCCACGAACCGCGAGATCATGACCTAAGTGAAAATCGGACGCTTAACCGATTAAGCCACCCAGGCGCCCCAATTCTCTCCTATTTTAAAAAACAGTTAATGTTTATTTTTGAGAGAGAGAGAGAGAGAGAGAGAGAGAGAGTGAGAGAGACAGAGCAGGGGAAGGGCAGAGACAGAGAGAGACACGGAATCTGAAACAGACTCCAGGCTCTGAGCTGTCAGCACAGAGCCCAGTGCAGGGCTGAAATTCACGAACCGTGAGATCATGACCTCAGTCTAAGTCAGATGCTTAACCAATTCAGCCACTCAGGTGCCTCAAATTCTCTCTTTCTATTTTGAGTGATTATTATGTTGGATAGGATATTCTTGGCTGCAGGAATTTTTCTTTCAGAACTCTGAATATATCACCCCTTCCGTCCTATAAAATTTCTGCTGAAGAATTCAGTCTTATAGAATTTCCCTCTTATATAACTGTTTTTCTTTTGCTGCTTTTTTGCCATTTTAATTACTATGTGTCTTGGTGTGGACCTCTTTGGGTTAATTTTGTTGAGAGATCTCTGTGCCTCCTGGATCTGGATTTCTGTTTCCTTTCCCAGATTTGGGGAGTTTCTTGCTATTATTTCTTCAAATAAGTTTTCTCCCTTCTTTTCTCTCTCTTCTCTGGGATCACTATAATGAGAATGTTATTAGGTTTGATGGTGTTCCTGACAGGTTCCCTTAGTCTGTTTTCTTTTTTTAATTTAAAGTTTATTTATCTTGAGAAGCAGAGAGAGACAGCTACAGACCGAGAATGTCCATGTGATTGGAGGAGGGGCTGAGAGAAAGAGAGAGAGAATCCCAAACTGTCAGCCTGGAGTCTGGTAGCACACTGCTAGGGTTGTGGTACAACTGTGGATGGTCTTCTGCCAAGGCTATACTGGAGGAAATTCTGCACTAGATTGTGGGGCCAGGGCACATGGTACCAGCCTGGCCCCTGCCATCCGCTGAGGGAGAGGACCTGCAGCTACCTGGGAAAACTTGCCACGACTGGCAGGGTTGAGGGGGGTTGCAGATCTGACGAAGTGCACTGTGGCAGGGTGCACTGTTAGTAAGCTAGGTGGAATGTGTTGGTACTGTGCTTGATCCTGCAGGTGTCCGTGCATTTAGGTTGGGGAGTAGGGGAGGGAAATGGTGCTCAGAAGCTCTTTTGCTCTTGGAGAAGTCTCCCAAAGATCCCTGCCCCTCCAGAACATGCTCTGAGATTACTAAATTAATCTATTTCCCCGTATATGTAGGTGTTTTTCAAACTGCTGCATCTATGCTGTATCTCAGTGGGGCTGTTTGTAGAACAGGAACTCAGTCTTTTGTCCTCCCTGCTCTCCCAGAACTGAGCCCACGGATTTTTACAGTTCTAGGTGTTAAGCCCCACTGACTTGTAAGAACAAGTTACAAGTTAGGCCCCTCTAGTTTTCAAAAGCAAATGCTATGGGGATTTGTCTTTCCAATGTGAGTCCCCTGTGCCTGGGGTGCCTGGTGTGGGGACCTGTCTATTCTCCTCTCGATGCCTGCAGCATCCCTCCCTCCTGTGGATAGTCCCATGAGTTCATTTGGCTCCCGACAACATCTCCAACTTTCCTGCTCTCTTCAATGTGGCTTCTTCTCTGCATTTACCTCTGCAGAGTCTGTTCTGTCATCTTTGGGTTTGACATTTTCTAGGTTGTTTACACTGATGTGGGTGTTATCTAGTTGTATAAGTGAGCTTATGATCCTCCTACTCTGCCATCATCTCCAGAAGATGGTTCTGGTTACTCTGCAACCAGTAAATATTCTTAACTTTTAAAAATGTAAACAATTTGAAATTATATCTTTTCAACTTGCATCTATTTGAATATTAATAAAGTGAAACATCTTTTCATGATTAAAGGCCATTTATATTTCTTCATTGTAAACAGGCTGTTTGTATTCTTTTTCCACTTTTATTGCAATAAAATCTTCATTTCAGCAATCTTTTTGCACATCAAAAATAGTTCAAAATCCTTTTTACTGACTATATCTACCTTAGTATTAAACTGCTTTCTACCAAACATCCAAGATTCCTTCCATATTCAAAGACATTTCATTGCCTAAGAGAACTACTTTTTGAAGTTTCTCTACATATATGCACCAGATAGTAATTCTGTTGCCTTTTCTCTATTTTCCTTCCTAGCGGAATTCTTATACATCCTTCAAGACCCAGATCAAGGATCAGTTCATCCTCTTGACTCCACAGCCTCCACATCCTCTTGACTCTGTCAGGAAATACCTATTTTAAAAGCTGCCACATGTTATAGAGTTCACTGTTGTTCCTAATGGTCTGTCTCCCTGCTGGGCTCACAGCTTCCTGAGACATGAAATTGTAATTGATCTCTGTATTCCAGAACAGTGCCTCACACTTAGTAGGCACTGATTATCTGTTGACTGAATGAGTTCAAGATAATTCTTGTATTAATAATGTTTACAAAGTTGTGTCAGACACATAAATGTCAGAGAGTAATTTGTGTAGTAGTATTTCTTATAAAATGCTTAGCATAATATGTACAATAGAATTTTGTAGAAGTTACCTCAGATATTAAAATCTCACCAAAAGCATAGCAATGAAAGTTTTCATTTCCTGATAAAACTGAGTATGTCAAACATTTGGTTTAAAAGCTTATTTTTTCCCTGGAGACTTAAAATAATTTATTTAAATAACTGCTATTAGGTATAGTTACAATCTATAATTCAAGAAAATTTGCTTACCCTGGGAAAGAAAACTGAGAGAATTAAAACACAAAAAAATATTCATCAGCCATGTGTTTTGTAATCTGAACAGTAAGCTCTTTTATTCAAAGTCTTCTTTGTAAGTTGACCAAGATTCATTTGGATTAATCTTTTATTTTGCTTTATTTCCAAAGGACATCCATTACTTTGCACTAGATAAGGGTGAATTGGCACTAGCTGAAGTGGCAAGAAAAAGAGCTAGTGACATTGATGCAGAATCAATAACATCTGGAGTTGGTAAGAATTAATGCTGTTTTTTAAAGTGCTTTTTGTTTCAATCAATACTTATTCACTATCATTTATATTTAAGTTTGTAGGGCATGGCTGGTTAATTTGAATTACTCTCTTTGTAAAGAAAGAGACTTTTAAAAATGAATTAAGCCTGGGAAAATAATACAATATGGATATATAAGTTGGAATGGTGTTGATATAAAAGTTAATAATCACTAATCACCACTTGGCAAAAAGTCAAAAGTACACTGTTCTTTTCCTGAGATTTTTGAGGAAGAGTTTATTATCATCACTGCTGTTATTAATATTAGCCAACACAGAAACTTCTATAATCCTTTATTTGTACACATAGGCATGTCAGATGTATTTTGAGATATCAAAAGAATTCTGTCTTATACAAAGTATTTCACATGGGATTTTAAGCTTAATGGATGATTTGTTTTAATTTAGAAGCCACTAGTCATTTTACAGTATAGTCTTCCAAAGAAGACAAATCAGAAGCCAAAACTTTAATCTAAAGGTACATTCAAAAGTTTATAATATAGAGAAATGATAGTTTTAAAAACTATTTTAATACAAACATAAGTTTCCTTTCCAACACTCAGTAATGTGACTCAATATGGAAGTAGTGACCTCTGGACATTCCAATTCCTATTCTTCCTGGTATTTACTATTCCTAGATTAGGTAAAGGACCCTGAGGATTGTAACAGAGTTCATTTCTTTGTGGAACTCCTGTGAAACAAGTAAGTTTTAATATATTCCCACTTCATAAATTGCTTCAAATTATTACAAGCTTCTCCACTGATTGATCATCTTTGTTTTTATAATGCTGTTTGCAGCCAAAAGGAAGAACTGTTAGCTTCTAACAGTGGAGGCCATTTTTGCATTTTAGAGCTATTTAAAGTTAGTAAGCCTAAAAAGGAATGTGAAGAAATTATCACAAAATTTCTGAAAAGTAAAGAAACTCCACTAGTCACCAAAATGCTTCCTGTGCCCTGTATACTCTTTGATTAGATTACTGTGGCCAGCTGAAACTTCTTAGCCAAAGAACTTGATGTTGTTCCCTTTTGAGTCCTGTGTCATTTCTAGCAAATTATCTTTCTTCTTTGAAACCCTGTTCCTCCCCACTTCTCAGCCTTTTTTCAGGCCTCACCCTTTGACCTCTATTAGTTCCCCCTGACAAAGATACAATTCAGTAACAACACTTAACTATAAAGAAGTGAACATCTCAGATTGTTCTACTTCACTTTTATTCTAGAAAACTGGGGTGACTCCCCCTCACAATTCCAAAAGTAATTACAAAGCATCTATAATTTCTTCATTGTAGTTTTCATCTACTTTTCCTATATAGCCCACATCACACTGGGGAGAGCTAATTTTCTCAGATTCTGTCAACTTAATTCAACTATGCTCCCTCAGACTTTTCGGCAAACAGAAAATAATTAAGTTTGGGGCGCCTGGGTGGCTTAGTCGGTTAAGCGTCCGACTTTCGCTTAGGTCATGATCTCGCGGTTCATGGGTTCGAGCCCCGCGTCGGGCTCTGTGCTGACTGCCAGCTCAGAGCCTGGAGCCTGTTTCAGTCTGTGACTCCCTTTCTCTCTGACCCTCCCCTGCTCACGCTGTCTCTCTCTCTCTCCTAGAAATAAATAAAACATTAAAGAAAAAAAAAGAAAATAATTAAGTTTTTGGCTTGCAAAAGTGTTCTTTGATGCAAGAGGGTAAATTATGTAAAATATCAAGAATATTTAAGTATAAGTAGTTCAGTCTACATGGAAGAGTGTAAAAAATTTATCACATGCAGTAGCTGTCAACATAAGTAAAAGAGTTGCCAAAGGAGAAGTTGAATAATAATAATCTCAACAATTTGAAAATTTTTAAATTTTTTATTCTAGTATAGCATGCAAACAGAAAAGCACACAAATCATAAATATAAAACTCAATGAATTTTCACAAAGTAGACATATCCTGGGGCACCTGGGTGGCTCAGGTCATGATCTCGTAGTTCCTGAGTTTGAGCCCTGTGTTGGGCTGTGTGCTAACAGCTCAGAGCCTAGAGCTTGCTTCAGATTCTGTGTCTCCTCCCTCTGTTCCTCCCCAGCTCACACTGTCTCTCTCTCAAAAATAAACAAACATTAAAAGAAAAAAAACCCAACAAAGTAAACACATCCTTGTAACCATTATCCAGACCAAGTAACGTACGTTACCAGGATCACACAAGCCCTCTCCTATACATTTTTAGATACTATAGTCCAGCCCAACTTCTTTACTATGACACTATATATTAGCTCTACCTTTCTTTCAAATTTTAAATAATTGGAATATATATTATTCTTTTGTATTTGGGTTCTTTTATTCAACTTTGTGAGGATCTTTTATATTTATATTGTATATAATTGTAATTCATTCTTACTACTATTTAATAGTATTCCAATATATGAGCATATACAAGTTTATTCATTCTATGCCAGATACTTGAGTTCTTTCAAGTTTGGGGCTTATTGTGAATAGTGTTGCTGTGAACATACTTGTGTTTGTCTTTTAACAGATATATACACAGGGATGTGCTTAAAAGTGGATTTGCTGGAACACAGGATATATTCATATGCTCAGCTTTAGTAGTATGGAAGATGAAAATGTATTCCTCTGTCCTTCAAGGTTTTTCCAGCTGGACTGAAAATCACCTTTTCATAAGACTGATTAATAGAAACTCAACCAAGTTTAAATAATATATATACTTCCTGTGTACAGGGAAGAGATCCAGGAAAACTGAGTAACTCACCAAAATAGCTGAAGCCATCACCTTAAATACCATCTCCATCTAAAAACAAAAGATAATGTTGTAGGTAGAGAGTCAGTTATGGGAGGTTACCAGGACCAGAAAAAGCATAGTTAAAAAAAAAAAAAAGCAGATTTAATAAGTCCATGCCTTCTCCACTGTAAGTGTCTAGACATTTAAGAGTCATCCCCTTCTCCCTGATACTGAGGGAGACACTCTTACAAATGGAGATTTCCTTTACACATGTAAATACCTCCTAAGGAAGGGAAACTTGGGTTTCAGAGATTTTCTGTGTGTACTGTTTCTTAATAAAATAACTAGATTAGAATAATCAATATGCCAAAGATGCATATCTTTTTTTTCAAATTTACATATATAAGTATATATAAATATATAAAATAAAGTTTTAATTTAAGTGCCAGTTAACATACAGTGTAATATTAGTTTCAGGTGCACAAAATAATGATTCAGCACTTCCATACATCACCCAGTGCTCATACAGCAAGCACACTCTTTAATCCCCATCACCTGTTTAACCCATCCTTCTATCCACCTCTCTCCTGGTAACCATCAGTTCTTTATAGTTAAGAGCTGGTTTCTTGATTTGCCACTCTTTTTTCCCTCTCTGCTCATTTGTTTTGTTTTTTAAATTCTACATAGTGAAATTCTACAAAGTGAAATCATATGCTATTTGTCTTTCTCTGATTAATTTATTTTGCTTAGCACAATACTCTAGCTCTATCCATGTCTTTGCAAATGGCAAGATTTCGCCCTTTTTTATGGCTGAGTAATAGTCCATTTTATATGTATATAACACCATTTCAACACCACTAACTTCTGCTTTTTGTTTTTTAGATTGCATATATAAGTGAAATCATATGGTATTTATCTTTCTATGTGTGAGTTAGTTCACTAAGCATAATATCCTCTAGGTCCATCCATGCTGTCTCAAATGGCAAGATCTCACTCTTTTTTATGATTAATATTCCTGTGTGTGTGTGTATGCCACATTAGCATTGTCCATTCATCTACCAAAACACGCTGTATTATTTCCCTATCTTGGCTGCTGTAAATGCTGCAATACACAGGAGTGCATATATTTTTTCAGATTAGTGTTTTAATTTTCCTTTGGTAAATACCAAGTAGTGGGATACTGATTGTATGGTATTTTTAACTTTTTGAGAAACATCCATAGTTTTTCCACAGTGGCTACATTTTACAATCCCACCAAGAGTGCATAAAGGTTCCTTTATCTCTACATCCTTGCAAACACTTATTTCTTGTCATTTTGATTAAAGCCATTCTTACAGTAATACCTCATTGTGGTTTTGATGGCATATTCCTGCTAATTAGTAATGTTTAGGTCCATTTCATGTACCTGTTGGCCATCTGTTTGTCTTCTTTAGAAGAAGGTATATTAATGAAGGTACTCTTCCCATTTTTTAATTGGATTGTTTGATGGAGGGATTTTTTTTTGGTGGGCTGTATACATTCTTAATACATTTTGAATATTAACTCCTTAGTAGATGCATCATTGCAAATATCTAATCTCATTCAGTAGATTGCTTTTTATTTTGTGGATGATTTCCTTTGCTGTGCAATAGCTTTTTATTTTGGTGTAGTCCAGTCTGTTTTTGCTTTTTTTTTTCCCTTGCCTGAAGAGACAAGTTGAGAAAGATATTGCTAAGGTTGATGGTCAAAGAAATGATTACCAGTGTTTTCTTCTAACTGTTTTTATAGTTTTAGGTTTAACATTTAGGTCTTTAATCCAATTTAAACTTATTTTTTTGGTATGGTGTAAGAAGGTAGTCCAGTTTCATCCTGTTGCATGTAGCTGTCCTGTTTTCCTAGCACTGTTGTTGAAGACACTATCTTTTCTCCACTGTATATTCTTGCCTCTTGTTGAAGATTAATTGACCATATATGTGTGGGTTTATTTCTGGGCTGTCTATTCTGTGTCATGGATTGTATATCTTTCTTGTGTCAGTATTATAGTGTTTTGATTTCTTACAGCTTTATAGTAGATCTTGAAATCTGGGATTGTGACACCTCTAGCTTTGTTCTTAGGACTGCTTTGGCTACCTGGGACCTTTTGTGAATCCATACCAATGTGGATTATTTGTTCTAGTGCTGTGCAAAAAAGCTGTTGATATTGATGGGGATTATACTGAAACTGTATTTTGCTTTGGGTATAACAGTACATTTGACAGTATCAGTTCTTCCAATCCATGAACATGGAATATCTCCATTTTCTGTGTCACCTTCAGTTTCTTTCAGTGTTTTATAGTTTTCAGAGTACAGATCTTTTACCTCCTTGCTTAAGTTTCTTTATACATACAGTATTTCTTTAACTGTCATTTTTTAAAAATTTCACTTTCTGCTACTTATTAGTGTATAAAATGCATCTGATTTCTATGTATAATTTATGTCCTGCAACTTTACTGAATTCACTTATCATTGCTAGTAGTTTTTTGGTGGAGTCTTTAGGGTTTTGTAATATCATCTGTAAATGGTGACATTTTACCTTCTTCGTTACCAGTTTGGAGGCCTTTTATTTCTTTTTCTTGACTGACTTCTGTGTCTGTGATCAGTACAGTGTTCAAGAAAGTGGTGAGAGTAGACATCCTAATTCATTTGTGATCTTAAAGCAAAAGCTTTCAGCCTTTCACCATTATGATTAGCTGTGGGTTTTCATATATGGTATTTATTAAGTTGTGGTATATTCTCTGTAAGCCCATGTTGTTGAAAGTTATTATAAGAAACATGTTGAATTTTGTCATATGCTTTTTTACATCTATTGAGATAATCATATGATCTTTATCCTTAATCTTAGATTTTCTACTGCTTCCTGATTTCAGAAGACTTTATGTTTCTAGGAATTTATCCATTTCTTCTAGGTTGTCCAATTTGTTGGCATATAATTATTCACAGTAGTCTCATAATCTTTTGTATTTCTGTAGTATTGTGGTACATCTTTCATTTCTAAATTTATTTATTTGGATCCTCTTTCTTTTTCTGATGAGTCTGTCTAAAAGTTTATCAATTTCGTTGCTCTTTTCAGAGAACCAGCTCTTGGTTTCATTGACCTGTTTTTTTATTTTTTATTTTTTGTCTCTGCTTTATATTTTTCTCATCTGATCTCTATTATTTCCTTCCTTCTACTCATCTTAGGTTTTGTTCTTTTTTAGTTCCTTCTAGTTGTAAATTAAACTGTTTGAAATATTTCTCGTTTCTTGATGACTCTCAGTATCAATATAAATTTCCCTCTTAGAACTGTTTTCATTGCATTTCAGTGGTTGTTAACCATTGTCTTTTCATTTTCATTTAGTTCCATATTTTTATTTACTCTTTTTTTTGTTGTTGTTGTTGTTGTTGACCAATTGTTTTGTAGCATGTGTTGTTTAACCTCCACATATTGGTGTTTTTCCAGTTTTTTTCTTGATCAATTTCTAGCTTCATGGTGTTGTGGTCAGAAAAGATGGATATATCAACCTTCTTATATTCCTTGAGATTTATTTTGTGGCCTAATTTATAATCTATCAGAAAATGTTCTGGGATAGATTACACTAAAAAATTATGTGTATTATGTTGGTTTTGAGTGTAATGTTCTGTCTATATTTGTTAAGTCCACCTGGTCTAATTTGTTTTCTATTTATTTTTTTTAATCTGTATTTATTTTTGAGAGACAGACTGTGAGTGGGGGAAGGAACAGAGAGTGGGAGACACAGAATATGAAGCAAGCCCCAGTCTCTGAGCTGTCACTGAGCCTAGAGCCTGCTTTGGATACTGTGTCCCCTCTCCTCTGCCTCCCACCCCCATCCCTGCACACACTCTGTTTCTCTGCTTCAAAAATGAATAAACATTAAAGGAAAAAATTAGGACTCTGTTTCTTGCTTTGCCTCTTCTCCCCCCCCCGTTCATTTGTTTTATTAAATTCCACATGAGTGCAACTGTGCTATTTGTCCTTCACTGACCTATTTCACTTAGCATAATACTCACTACCTCCATACACATCATTGCAATTGGCAAGATTTCATTCTTTTTTTTTTATGGCTGAGTAATATTCCGTTGTATTGACATATACCAACTCTTATTTTCCGTTCATTAGACATTTGGGTTTATTCCCTAATTTGAGTATTGTTGATAATGCTGCTATAAACATCGGGCGCATGTACTCCTTCAAATTAGTATTATTGTATCCTCTGGGTAAATACCTAGTAGTTCACCTGCTGGACTGTATTTTTAACTTTTTTTTCTGTTTAATATATGTATACTTTTTATTTTCTTTTTCTTTCATAGTTTATTGTCAAGTTGGATTCCATATAACACCCAGTGCTCATCCCAACAAGTGCCCTCCTCCATGTGCATCACCCCCTTCCCCTCAGCATGAGCGCTCAGTTTGTTCTCAGTACTCAAGAGTCTCTCATGGTTTGCCTCCCTCCTTCTTCCCAACTATTTTTCCCCTTCTTCTCCCCCATGGTCCTCCATTAAGTTTCTCCTAATCCTCCCATGAATGGAAATATATGGCATCTGTCTTTTTTTGCCTGATTTATTTCGCTCAGCATAACACCCTCAGGTTCCATCCATGTCGCTACACATGGCCAAATTTCATTCTTTCTCATGGCCATGTAGTATTCCATTGTATAGATATACCACATCTTCTTGATCCATTCGTTAGTTGATGGACATTTAGGCTCTTTCCATGTTTTGGCTATTGTTGAGAGTGCTGCTATGAACATTGGGGTACATGTGCACCTATGCATCAGCACTTCTGTATCCCTTGGGTCAATTACTAGCAGTGCTATTGCTGGGTCATAGGAGTGTTCTATTGTTAATTGTTTGAGGAACCTCCACACTGTTTTCCAGAGGGGCTGCACCAATTTACATTCCCATCAACAGTGTAGGAGGGTGCCCGTTTCTCCACATCCTCAGCAGCATCTATAGTCTCCTGATTTATTCCTTTTAGCCACTCTGACCGGCGTGAGGTGGTATGTCAGTTTGGATTTGATTTGTATTTCCCTGATGACACTGAACACTGTTTCACGTGTCTGTTGGCCATCTGGATGTCCTCTTTGGAGAAGTATCTGTTCATGTCTTCTGTCTACTTCTTCACTGGATTATTTGTTTTCTGGGTGTGGAATTTGGTGAGTTCCTTACAGATTTTGGATACTAGCCCTTTATCTGATATGTCATTTGCAACTATCTTTTCCTATTCCGTCAGTTGCCTATTGGTTTTATGGATTGTTTCCTTTGCTCTGCAGAAGCTTTTTATCTTGATGAGGTCCCAGTAGTTCATTCTGGCTCTTGAGTCCCTTGCCTTAGGGATTTGTCAAGTAAGAAACTGCGGCAGTTGAGGTCAAAGAGGATTTTTCCTGCTTTCTCTTCTAGGGTTTTGATCGTTTCCTGTCTCATATTCAGGTCCTTTATCCACTTTGAGTTTATTTTTGTGTATGGTGTGAGACAGTGATCTAGTTTCATTCTTCTGCATGTTGTTGTCCAGTTCTGCCAGCACCATCTGTTAAAGAGGCTGTCTTTTTTCCATTGGATAGTGTTTCCCAATTGTCAAATATTAGTTGGCCATACATTTGTGGGTCTAATTCTGAGTTCTCTATTCTATTCCATTGGACTGTGTGTCTCTTTTTATGCCAATATCATATGGTCTTGATGATTACAGCTTTTTAGTAGAGGCTAAAGTCTGAGACAGGGATGCCTCCCATTTTGGTTTTCTTCTTCAATATTACTTTGGCTATTCAGAGTCTTTTGTGGTTCCATACAAATTTTAGGATAGTTTGTTCTAGTTTTATGAAGTATGCTGGTGCAATTTTGATTGGGATTGCATTGAATGTGTAGATTGCTTTGGGTAGTAATGGCATTTTAACAATATTTATTCTTGCGACCCATGAGCATGGAATGTTTTCCCAATTCTTTGTGTCTAATTCAATTTCCTTCATAAATTTTCTATAGTTTTCATTCATATAGATCTCTTATATCTTTGGTTAGGTTTATTCCTAGGTATTTTATGGTTTTTTGTGCAATTGTGAATGGGATCGGGTTCTTGATTTCTCTTTCTGTTGCTTCATTTTTGGTGTATAAAAATGCATATGATTTCTGTACGTTGATTTTGTACCCTGCGATTTTGCTGAATTTATGGATCAGTTCTTGTAGGCTTCTGGTGGAGTCTCTCAGGTTTTCTATGTAGACTATCATGTCGTCTGCGAAAAGTGAAAGTTTGACTTCTTATTTGCCAATTCTGATGCCTTTTATTTCCTTTTGTTGTCTGACTGCTGATGCTAGGACTTCCAACACTATGTTAAACATCAGTGGTGAAAGTGGACATCCCTGTCGTGTTCCTGATCTCAGGGGAATGCTCTCAGTTTTTCCCCGTTGAGGATGATAGTAACAGTGGGCTTCTCATAGATGGCTTTTATAATGTTTAAGTAAGTTCCTTTTATCCCGACTTTCTCTAGAGTCTTTATTAAGAAGGGATGCTGTTATCTTGTCAGATGCTTTTTCTGCATCTATCGACAAGGTCATATGGTTTTTATCTTTTCTTTTATTAATGTGATGTATCACGTTGATTGATTTGCTAAATTGGACCAGCCCTGTAACCCAGGGATGAATCCCACTTGATCATGGTGGATAATTCCTATTATATGCTGTTGAACTCGATTTGCAAGTATCTTGTTGAGGATTTTTGCATCTGTATTCATCAAGGATATTGGCCTGTAGTTCTCTTTTTTTGCTGGGTCTCTGGCTTGGGAATCAAAGTGATGCTGGCTTTGTAGAATGAGTCTAGAAGTTTTCCTTCCATTTCTGTTTTTTTTGGAATAGCTTGAGAAGAATGGGTATTAACTCTGATTTAAATGTCTGGTAGAATTCCCCAGGGAAGCCATCTGGCCCAGGGCTCTCATTTGTTAGGAGATTTTTGATAACAGATTAAAGTTCTTTACTAGTTATGGGTCTGTTCAGATTTTCTATTTCTTCCTATGTGAACATTGGTAGTGCGTGTGTGTTTAGGAATTTGTCCATATCTTCTAAGTTGTCCAATTTGTTGGCATATAATTTTTCATAGTATTCCATGACTGCTTGTATTTCTGATGGACTGGTTGTAATAATTCCATTTTCATTTATGATTTTGTCTATTTGAGTGCTCTCTTTTCTTTTTGAGAAGCCTGGCTAGAGGTTTGTCGATTTTATTTTTTCAAAAAACCAACTCTTGGTTTCATTGATCTGTTCTACTCTTTGTCTAGATTGTATATTGTTTATTTCTGCCCTGATTTTTATTATTTCTCTTCTTCTGTTGGGGTTGGGGTGCTCTTGTTGCTCTACCTCTAGTTCCTTTAGGTGTGCTGCTAGATTTTGTGTTTGTGTTTTTTCTAGTTTCTTGAAAAAGGCCTGGATTGCACTGTACTTTCCTCTTAGGACTGCCTTTTCTGCATCCCAGAGAGTTTGGATTGT
The DNA here is from genome assembly GCF_003009895.1 of Hyaena hyaena. Lineage (NCBI taxonomy): Eukaryota > Metazoa > Chordata > Mammalia > Carnivora > Hyaenidae > Hyaena > Hyaena hyaena. The sequence continues at coordinate 2,060,694 of NW_024080854.1, forward strand.
TGTATTTTCATTTTCATTTGTTTCCATATGTTTTTTAGTTTCTTCTCTAATTGCCTGATTGGCCCATTCATTATTTAGTAGGGCGTTCTTTAACCTCCATGTTTTTGGAGGTTTTCCAGTCTTCTTCCTGTGGTTGACTTCCAAGTTTCATAGCATTGTGATCTGAAAGTGTGCATGGTATGATCTTAATTCTTTTATAAAGCTTTATGACCCAGTATGTGATCTATTTTGGAGAAATGTCCCATGCGCACTTGAGAAGAAAGTGAATTCCATAGCGTCGGAGTGTAGAGTTCTAAATATATCTGTCAGACCCATCTGGTCCAATGTGTCATTCAAGTCCATTGGTTCTTTAGTGATTTTCTGTCTAGTTGATCTATCCTTTGCTGTTAGTGGAGTATTAAAGTCCCCTGCTATTATTAGAAACAATCCATAAGATTCTTTCTGCTTGTGATTGTTTTACGTATTTGGGTGCTCCTGTATTCGTTGCATAGACATTTATAATTGTTAGCTCTTCCTGATGGATAGACCTTGTAATTATCATACAATGCCCTTCTTCATCCCTTGTTACTGCCTTTACTTTAAAGTCCAGTCTGTCTGAGTATGGCTACTCCAGCTCTCTTTTGACTTCCAGTAGCATGATATATATTTCTCCATCCCCTTATTCAATCTGAAGATGTCCTCAAGTCTAAAATGAGTCTCTTGTAGACAGCAAATAGATGGATATTGTTTTATCCAAAATGCTACCCTATGTCTTTTATTGGAGCATTGAGTCCATTTACATTCAGTGTTATTCTCGAAAATTATGGGTTTAGAGTCATAGTGTTCTCTGTAGGATTCCTGCTTGCACTGGTGTCTCTGGTACCTTGTGTTCCTTGCAACATCTCTCTCATAGAGTCCTCCTCAGGATTTCTTGCAGGGCTGGTTTAGTGGTGATGAATTCTTTCCATTTTTGTTTATTTGGGAAGACCTTTTTCTCTCCTTCTATTCTGAATGACAGGCTTGCTGGATTGAGGATTCTTGGCTGCATATTTTTTCTGTTCATCACATTTCAAGATTCCCTGCCATTCCTTTCTGGCCTGCCAAGTTTCAGTAGATAGGTCTGTAACCACTCTGATAGGTCTTCCTTTGTATGTTAGGGCCCTTTTTTCCCTAGCTGCTTTCAGAATTCTCTCTTTGTCCTTATATTTTGCCAGTTTCACTGTGATATATCGTGCAGAAGATGGATTCAAGTTACATCTGAGGGGAATTCTCTATGCTTTAACTTTTTGAGGAAACTCCATTATGTTTTCCAGAGTAGCTACACCAGTTTGCATTTCCACCAACAAAGACAGTGTTTTCTTATTAATATTCTGTGTGGATGTTCTATCCTTGGATGTAAGATATTAATTTCCCTCAGATTATGTATTACTGTCATCGTCTCTCAGTATGTCTCTTAAATGTTTCCTTTATGTAGTTAGGTCCTCTAATGTTGGATCCATACGTAGGTACAATTGTTATATCCTCTGGTTAGATGGATCCCTTTATCATTATGAACTACTGTTATTTGTTTCATGATGCAGTCTTTTTTTTAAAGACTATTTTGTCTGATATAAGTATTGGTACCCTGGCTTTTTTTTTTTTTGTTCCGTTTACATGATACGTTTTTCCATTTCTGTATTTTCAGTCCATATGTGTCTTTCAGTCTCATGTTCGTCTCTTTTAGGCAGCATCTGAGTCCTTTTTTTTTTTAATCCATTCCACAAGCTGGTGTCTTTTGATTTGTGCATTTAGAACATTTACATTTATATTTATTATTGATAGCTATATATTTATTGCCATTTTGTTAATTATATTCTGGATTTTTATCTCTGTTTATTCCTCTTCTCTTTGCAACTGATAATTCTCTTCAGGGTAATGCTTGTCATTCATTGTTTCTTGAGTCTTTAATATAGGCATGAGTTTGTGGTTACTATGAGGTTCATATATAATACCCTATGTGTATAGCAGCCTGTATTAAGTTCATGGTTACAAGTTCAAACACACTCTAAAAGCAATATTTTACTGATCCCTTCCATGTTTTGTTATTAGATATTAAATTTTTTAAATTCATATCTTGTAATTATGGCCTTTTATTTGCCACTTAAAGAAGTCTAACATTTCCTGTAAGGTTAGCTTAGTGGTCATGAACTTTTTAAAACTTTTGTTTGTTTGGAAAACTCTCCACAATTTTGAATACCTTGCTTGATGGAGTATTGTTGGTTTCAGGTTTTTCCTTTCTAGCACTTTGAATATATGATGCCACTCCCTTCTGACCTGCAGAGTTTCTGCTGAAAAATCAGCTGTTAGCTTTGTGGAGTCCCTTGTATATAACTGTTTCCTCTTCTCTTGTTTCCTTTAAAATTCTCTAATCTTTGACATTTTAAATGTTATATGTTATGGTGTGGATCTCCTTGGGTCCATGTTGTTTGGAACTCTGTGCTTTCTGAACCTGGTTATCTGTTTCTTTTCCTGGGTTACAGAAGTTTTCATCTATTTCTTCAAATAAGTTTTCTACCCCTTTCTCTCTGTTCTCCTTCTGGAACCCCAATCCTGTGAATCTTTGTTCACTTGATATTATCCAAGAGATCCATTAACCTAAGCTCATTTATTAAAATTCTTTTATTCTTTATGTTGTTTAGATTGGGTGCTTTCCATTATTCTGTCTTCCAGATCACTGATCCATTCTTCTACATCCATAAAACCATTGAGTCCGTCCAGTATATTTTTTATTTCAGTTACTGTATTCAACTCTAATTGATTCTTTTCATATTTTCCATCTCTTGTTGCAGATCTTACTTGGTTCATCCATCTTCTCTTCAGTAGAGTGAACATCTTTACTGTCATTACTTTAAATTCTTTATTGACCATAATGCTTATGTGTTTCTTACATTTTCTTCTGAAGTTTTTATCTTGGTCTCTCATTTTGGCTGGGTTTCTGTAACTGTTCCTATCTTGTGTATGGTTGTATCCTGTGTAGGCTGTGTGTGCCTGGTAACTTTGGTTCACCAAAGGAATTCTGGCTTTAAGTGTTTATTGAATATAATTAACAGTTTCAGATGTACTATATAGTTATTAAAGAATTACATACATTATGGAATGATAAACATGGTGTCATCATGCAAACTTACTACAATATTAGCCATTATAATTCCTTAATACTTTTCATCCCTGTGACTTGTTTTGCAACTGGAAGTTTGTAGTTCTTTTTTTTTTTTTTTTTAATGTTTTTATTTATTTCTAGGAGAGAGAGAGACAGTGTGAGCAGGGGAGGGTCAGAGAGAGAGGGAGTCACAGACTGAAACAGGC
>NW_024080854.1:2067169-2068392 GCF_003009895.1 Hyaena hyaena
GGTTTTCCAGACTTCTTCCTGTAATTGATTTCAAGTTTCAAAGCATTGTGATCTGACAGTGTGCATGGTATGATCTCTATTCTTTTATATTTATTGAGGGCTGCTTTATGTCCCAGTATGTGATATATCTTGGAGAATGTGTCATGCGCACTTGAGAAGAAAGTAAATTCCCTGGCCTCAGGATGTAAAGTTCTAAATATATCCATCAGGTCCATCTGGTCCAATGTGTCTTTCAAGTCCATTATTTCTTTAGTGATTTTCTGTCTGGTTGACCTATCCATTGCCGTAAGCGGAGTATTAAAGTCCCCTGCTATTAGCACATTCTTATCTATAAGCTTGTTTCTGTTAGTGATTCATTGTTTTAGATATTTAGGTGCTCCCATATTCTGTGCATAGACATTTATGATTGTTAGTTCTTCCTGATGGATGGACCCTGTAATTATTATGTAGTGCCCTTCTCATCTTTTGTTACTGTCTTTAATTTAAAGTCCAGTTTGTCTGATATAAGTATCGCTACTCCAGCTTTCTTTTGCTTTCCTGTAGCATGATATATATTTCTCCATCCCCTTATTTTTAATCTGAAGGTATCTTCCAGTCTAAAATGAGTTTCTTGTAGACAGCATATAGATGGATTTTGTTTTTTAATCCATTCTGCTACCCAATGTCTTTTTATTGGAGCATTCAGCCCATTTACATTCAGTGTTATTATTAAAATATGCGGGTTTAGAGTCTTTGTATCTTTTGTAGGGTTCATGTTTGTGGTGGTGTCTCTGGTATCTTTGTTCCTTTCAACCTTTCCTTCAGAGCGTCCCCCTCAGGATTTCTTGTAGGGCTGGCTTCGTGGTGACAAATTCTTTCAATTTCTGTTTATTTGGAAAGGTTTTTATCTCTCCTTCTATTTTGAATGACAGACTTGCTGGATAGAGGATTATTGGCTGCATATTTTTACTGTTCATCACATTGAAGATCTCCTGCCATTCCTTTCTAGCCTGCCGAGATTCAGTAGATAGGTCTGTCACCACTCTGATAGGTTTCCCTTTGTATGTTAGGGCCCTTTTCTCCCTAGCTGCTTTCAAAATTCTCTCTTTGTCCTTGTATTTGGCCATTTTTACTATGATATGTCGTGCAGAAGATCGATTCAAGTTACGTCTGAGGGGAGTCCTCTGAGCCTCTTCTATTTCCACATTTACTTCCTTCCCCAGGTCGGGGAAGTTCTCTGCTAT
>NW_024080854.1:2071819-2073178 GCF_003009895.1 Hyaena hyaena
TTTCCCCTCTCACTCTCCGTAGAGGGTAGAGGGGGATCCCCTCCCACCCTGGAGTCTCCGATCCCGGCCCGATTTTATCTTCCCCAGTTCACACTCACGTTAGAAGGCTCTCTCAGTGGATTCTGCGTCCTTTTTCTCCCAATCTCTCAGGTTTTGTAAGGTTTCCAATGGCTTCAGATCTTTTCTGTGTGATGTATGGGCGCGAGTGCAAGTACGGAGCTCCTTACTTCTCCGCCATCTTCCCAAAAGGTCTCTTATTTTCTCTTTCTGATGTTCTTTATTAGTGTGTAGAAATACAATAGATTTCCTTATGTTGATTTTGTAGCCCTGGATTTTACTACATTCATTTATTTTAATACATTTTTGGTGGAGTTTTTAGGGTTTTCTGTATAGTATCAGCTTTACAGAGTTTGACTTATTCCTCACCAACTCAAATGTCCTTTATTTCTCTCTTATCTAATCACTGTGGCTACAAATTCCGTACTATGCTGCATAAAAGGGGGAGTGGATATCCTAGTTTTGTTCCTGATACTAGAGGTAAAGCTTTCAGCATTTCACTATTGAGTTAGGTGTGGGTTTTTCATATATGGGCTTTGTTTTGTTGAGATATTGTTTTTGTATACCCACTTTGTTAAGATATTCTATCATGAGTGGATGTTGTGTCAAATGCTTTTCCTGCATCCTTTGAGATGATCATATGATCTTTTTATCTTCATTTTGTTAATCTGGTTTATCACATTGGTTGATTTATGATAGTTGAACCACTCATGCATCCCTGAAATAAATGCCATTTGACCATGGCAAATGATCCTCTTAATGTTTTTTAAGTTAAGCTTGCTAATATTGAAGATTTTTGCACCACTGTTTATCAAAGTAGTTGTCTGAAATTTTCTTTTTGTTTGTAGTGTCTTTGTTCAGTTTTGGCATTAGAGTGATGCTGGCCTTGTATGATGAATTTGGAAGTTTTCCTTCATCTTCTACATTTTGGAAAAGTTCAAGGAGAGTAGGGTTTAGTTCTTCTTTAAGTATTTGGTAGAATTCACTATGAAGCTATCTGGTTCTAGACTTTTGTTTGTTGGGAGTTTTTTCATTACTGATTAAATTCCATCACTAGTAATCCATCTCAGATTTACTGTTTGTTCCTGTGCCAGTTTTGCTAGATTATATGTTTCTAGGAATCTATCCATTTCTCCTAGGTTGTCCAATTTGGTGGCATATAATTTCTCATCATATGCTGTTAAAATCCTTTATATTTCTTTGGTTTCACTAGTTACATTTCTCCCTTCATTTCTGATTTTATTTGAGTGCTCTCTTTTTTTTTTTTTTTTTTTTTTTTTTTTTTTTTTTTTTTTTTTTTTT
>NW_024080854.1:2073208-2158301 GCF_003009895.1 Hyaena hyaena
TTTATTTCTAGGAGAGAGAGAGAGAGACAGCGTGAACAGGGGAGGGTCAGAGAGAGAGGGAGTCACAGACTGAAACAGGCCCCAGGCTCTGAGCTGGCAGTCAGCACAGAGCCCGACGCGGGGCTTGAACCCACGAACCGTGAGATCATGACCCAAGCGAAAGTCGGACGCTTAACCGACTAAGCCACCCAGGCGCCCCGAGTGCTCTCTTTTTCTTGATGAACCTGGTTAAAGGTTTATGAATTTTGTCGATCTTTTTCAAATAAACAGTTGGTGGTTTCATTTATGTTTTCTATTGTTTTTTAGTCTGTATTTCACTTACTCCTTCTCTAATCTTTATCATTTTCTTCTTTTTACTAGCTTTAGACTTTGTTCTTTTCCTAGCTCTTTTAGGTGTAAGATTAGGTTATCTGAAATTTTTGTTTATTGTGTTAAGCCCATATCTATATTTCCCCCTGTTAGAACAGCTTTTGCTGCATCTCAAAGATTTTGAACTGTAATATTTTCATTTGTTTCCAGGTGTTTTTTGTTTTTGTTGACCAGTTGTTTGTTTTGTAGCATGTTGTTTAGTCTCCACATATTTGTCTTTCCAGGTTTTTTTCTTGATCAATTTCTAGTTGCATAGTGCTGTGGTTAGAACAGATGTATATAATATCAGTCTTCTCTTTATTGAGACTTGTTTTGCAGCCTAACTTGTGATATATCCTGGAAATTTTTCCATGCGCACTTGAAAAATATGTATATTCTGTTGTTTTGGGATGGTTAGGTCATTCAAAGTCTAATGTGTCTAACGTGTCATTCAAAGTCAATGCTTCCTTGTTGATTTTCACTGTGGGTGATCTATCCATTCATCTAAGTAGGGTATTAGAGTCCTTCACATTACTGTATTAGTGTCAATATTTTCCATTATATCTATTAATATTTCCCTTATTTATGTACTCCAATGTTCAGTGCATAAATTTTTTTCCTTTACAACTTATTTCTAGATATGTCCTTCTCTTTCCACTCAAAGAATTCCCTTTAACATTTCCTGTAAGTCTAATTCTGTGTGTGTTTTTGTGTATTAGAAAATCAGATACATTTCCTGGTCTTGAAAGTAGTGGCCTTATGTAGAAAAGGTCCTGTGGTGCTTTATAGTGCAATCCCGCTGGTCACCAGACCAAAGCACACCAGGAAGGTCTCCTATGTGGGGCCACATGCACCCTACTGTTGTGACTGAGCTGTGTTTGCCTTCAGACCAGCCTGCTGTGTATGCACTGGACAGGGTTTGGTCTCTGTGGGTTTGTAGGTGGGTAGGGTCAGCAGTCAAGCTTGCTGTCTGTAATTAGCTACTGCACAGCTGTAGGCACACAGACTGGCAGGACTTGCTTTCTGCATGGCCACCTGAGAGGCTTTTGTTGGTAGACATGGTGAGTGGTCAGACTAGGTATCTGCAATTAGCTTCTCTGCCACAGTTGCAGGCGCACCGAGCAGCAGGACTTTCTCCCTACACAGTCAGCTAACAGGCTAGGCTGTTAGAACTGCTGGCACACTGGTGTGTGGGGTTATCATACACTCTCACAGGGCAGGTGCCACTTTGCAGTAGAGCTGGTCCCTGCTGGAGCTGCTTACAGGGTGTGGCAGGGCAGGAGCCACTTTTGAGGGATTCCTGTTGAATCAGGCAGGTCCCATATGGAATACGATGGAGGGTACAGGGTGCTAACAAGGCAGGTGGAGAAGGTTCCCACTGGTTCCCACAAGTGTCCAACTATCTAGGCTGGGGGAGGGGAAGAGAAATGACACCTGCCAGTACTTTCACTCCTGGAGAAATGCTCTGAAGAGTCCTTCCCTTTCAGTGTATGTTCTGAGATAAGTAAGTAAATCTTTGTGTATACTTGAGGCATTTTTCAAACTGCTGCTCTTGTGCTTTGTCTCTGGCCAACTTATTTATTATGCTCACTCTTTAAGAGTGGGGACTCAGTTTCCTGTTATCCTTCAGCTTTCCCAGAGTTAAGCCCACTGATTTTTAAAGCACCCAGAGTTAAGCTGCTCTGATTTTTAAAAGCTCCCAAAGTTAAGCCTCACTGGTTTTCAAAGCCAGATGTTAAGGGAACTTGTCTTCCCAGTGCCTCGTTGCCTGATGTGGGGTCTGATCCTCTTGCTTCTCCTGGCTTTTGGTGTTCCTTCTGTTTGTGTTTAGTCTTGCTGGGGGTTTGGTTCCTAACTGTCTCTGCCCCTCCTACGTTTTTAGTGTGGCTTCCTCTCAACAACTAAATGTGGAAGGTCTGTTCTGCCAATCTGCAGGTTGTTTTCAGAGTTACTTGCTTAAATGTAACTTATCTCAGTGTCCAGGGGATGAGGTGAGCTCAAGATCCTCCTACTCCACCAACTTCTTTGAACCTCAGGTTTACAGGTATTTTAAGCAAAAGTGCACTTAACCTAATATTGATATCTTTACAGTATTGAGTATTGCAGCCATGATGTTTGTCAGGGATACCTGGTGATTTCTCATAATTGTTTTGAACTTCTTTTATTATATGTATTCCTATAACCTTATTTTGTGTTCTGGTTTTCAGTTGATATTCACCTTGAATGAAATAATAATAGACCTATAACACTGTAGAAGTTCAAGGTGTACATGCTTCTGATACAAACTGCAATATGATTATCACCATACTGTTAGCTTACACCTGTATTACATGACATGATTACCATTTCTTTTTTTGTGATGAGACTTTAGCATTTTTAAAATTTTTTTAATGTTTTATTTATTTTTGAGATAGATAGAGACAGTATGAGCAGGGAAGGGTCAGAGAGAGAGGGAGACACAGAATTTGAAAACAGGCTCCAGGTTCTGAGCTGTCAGCACACAGCCCAATGCTGGGCTTGAGCCCACAAACTGTGAGATCATGATCTGAGCTGAAGCCAGACGCTCAACTGACTGAGCCACCCAGGTGCCCTGAGACTTTAGCGCTTTTAAATAAAATATAGTCCTGTTAACCATAATCACAATGCTGTGCATTAGATTCCCCAAAATATATTTAAGTGGAAATGTGTACCCAATGATCAAGATTAATTCTCCTACCCCCAACCCCCTGGCAACTACTATTCTAAATCTGTAAGTTAAGGTTTTTTAAGATTCCACATATAAGTGGTACAGTATTTGTCTTCTTCTGTCTTCTGACCTATTTCACTCAACAACATTATGCTTTCAAGATCCATCCATGTGATTGCAAATGGCAGGATTTCCTTCTCATGGCTCAATTTATACATATCAACTTGTATATACATATATATATACACACATAATACATCTTTTTTATCCACTCATCCAGAGATGGACAGGTTGTTTGTTTGCCTGTCTTGGTTACTGTAATGCTGTAATAAACATGGGAGTGCAGATATGTTTTCTATTTCTTTTGTACATATACCAAAAAGTACGATTGCTGCATGATAGGGTAGTTCAATTCCCAATACTGAATGTCCATATGGTTTTCCACAATACCTGCACCAACTTACATTCTCACCACCAATTTCCCTTTTCTCCACATCATCACCAACACTTACTATCTCTCTTCTTTTTGTTGAGAGCCATTTTAACAGGTATGTGGTGATTATCTCATTGTGGTTGTGATTTGCATTTCCATGATGATAAGTGATGTCAAGCCCATTTTCATGACCTTCTTGGCCATCTGTAAGTCTGCTTCTGTCAATATTTTATTCAGGTTGGTTTTTGTTGTTAAGTTGTATGATGAGTTCTCTGCATGTTTATTTTGGATATTAACCCTTTATCAGATACATGGTTTGTAAATTAAAAAAAAAACAGAATCCAATTAAATGTTTTATTTCTGAGAGAGTGTGTGTGAGCAGGGGATGGTCAGAGAGAGAGGGAGACACAGAATCTGACACAGGCTCCAGGCTCTGGAGCTGGCAGTCAACACAGAGCCCGACGTGGGGCTCGAACCCACGAAACATGGGATCATGACCTGAGCCGAAGTCGGACGCTTAACCGGCTGAGCCACCCAGGCGCCCCGGATTCTCAGTTTTGAATTCTTTCTTTTGTTGTGCCGAAACTCTTTATACTTTGATGTAGTTCAACTTTTTTTTGCCTTTGTTGCTTACACTTGGAGTGTCATTTCAAAAAAAAATCATTGCCAGGACCCATGTCAAGAAGCTTTACCTTGTGTCTTCATCTAGAAGTTTTGGTCATCATAAGGCTACCCTGATGTGTAAGAAAGTCTGGGAAGCATCTTCAGTGGGGTGGATCATGCACTCAGACAAACACCTGTAACTATAAAAGTAATAAAAGTAATAGCCACTTGAGGGAACAGCTAGCAGTTCATGTGTTACAATGAGATTTGTAGAATAGTATTTAGAAAACAGCAAAATGGGGAACCATCTTCCTCTATATAATCCACATATTCACCGAAATGGGAATAATTTAAAAACCCTGTTCAAAGGCAGTTTGCAGCTGCATTTAATTAATGTGCCTGGCTACATGTTTGCATATAAAGAAATTCTTCCAGATGCATTGTATTTCCAAATACGTTTATCATATATGGTCTTTCATATCTCTGCTATAAAAAGGGTATAGTTTATAAATTGCCATCTCCTTTAAAAATATTTTTAAACTTCTGATATAAAGCTTATTTGTGCTTAATGGGGAACCTTAGAGAATGCAATATTAAATATGCAGTATAAAAATAATACTCATTATCACCCGGAAAAAACTGATTATTATTCTATTCTCTTTACTAAGCATATATTTAACAAAATTCAAATCATTTACCTTCCTTTTTGTTACCCAGTGGTATCTTGTGACTGTGTTCCTTTATCATTATAAATCATTTAAAAGCTTTATTTAAAAAAAAATTTTTTTTTTGAAAGACAGAGACCAAATGCAGTGAGGGAGAGAGAGGGAGACACAGAATCCAAAGCAAGCTTCACATTCAGAGAAGTCAGCACAGGGCCCAACACGGGGCTGAAACTCACAAATTGCAGGTTCATGACCTGACCTGAAGTCAGCTGCTTAACTGACTGAGCCATTTAGGCACCTCAAAAGCCTGATTTTAGTAACTTATCTTCTTCTTAAATGTCTTTCTGGCTTTACTATAAAATCATGGTACCACTGTAAAAATTGTATAAAAATAAAACTTTGCTCTTATACTTAAAATATCTCATTTATATAAAAAGCTTCTAAAAGTAAGCTACCAAAGAAGTTTTAAATTCTACAATTTAAAATAGGGTTTAACTATTTACCTACACTGCTTGAGAAGCATCATTTATTACTGGTTTGACTTAGGAGTTACATTCATGCCAACCTACTTTTGGCTCCAGTTCACCTATCTTTTCTTTATTGTGTCATGATGTCAGGTTTGATCTATACCTTCCTACCTCTAGGCATCTTTGCCTGAAGCCATAATCCTACCCTTCATAATTATAAGCACATCAAAGACTAACTGCTTTGCTTAGCTGCAAAGGTCTATACAAGACTGTTACTTGTACAACTTAAAAGAGATTTATCGTTTTCAGTAAAGTTCCTGAGAATGCAGGTATATCCAACCTTTGTTGCTTTCTTTGTGGCCAAGTCACAAATGCTGTTAGTCGCAAAATGTGACATATTAAAGAATACCAATTTTTAATTACCTTAAGTATAGATTTTCTCTAAGTTAGTATTTATTTTCAGGTCAGACCTTTCCATCATGTAAACAATTAACATTTTTGAATGCTATTCAACTATATTATGAAACAAGATGTCATCTTTTCAGAACTTAGTCATAAACTGACACTTAGCAAAAGATGTTAATAGTATTTTCCTATGGAGAAAGGTACAATTATTACACTATTTGGGCTTTAACCCTACTTTTTCTCCTTTTCAGAATTGAGTCAATGTCTCAAACATTCTTCTCTGTTTTTCTTTTCAGAATACTGAGTATTCTGAAATATGCTGATCTACGAAAGAACTATTGCCAACTAAATTTTCTGTAAATAAATAATGCAGAATTTTACTTGAGAACTGGTGTGTAGTATTAAGAGTAACTAATGAAACCATAAAGGTAGGAATAAATAGAATATTTGCTAACTTGGCTAGTGTGTAGTACAACAAAAGTGTCTTCTATCAATAATCCTAAAATGTGGACGGACAAATAGATTCATGTAGTTATGAGCTACAAACCTGAAGAATACCAAGGTGGTAGTCAGGAAAGTTCAGTTCCAGTTTTGGCTAAACTAGTCAAGACTAACTATTTGACTTTTTAAAAGCCACTTTTGAGTCTTAGTTGACTCCTGTATAAAATGACTGGATAGAACCCAATTAAGATACTGTGGAATTCTAGACAACATACAACTGTGGGGGGTGGGGGGAATCATTTACTCAGACCTCCCTAACTGTACAAACCCATATTGAGAAGAAATAGTTTGAATATTCTCATAGTAGGGGAATTGCCTTATTCAAAAGATAATTTTGAATTAAATCCTCTTGTATAATGGTGGTTTTTTTCTTTTTTTGGTACAAGGCAACATCAAATTGCCAAAGCAGAGGAGCTAATATAGGAATGGAATAATTTCTCAATAAGCAATGATTGCATATACATTAGCTGATAAAAATCATAAAATTTTTAATTTTACATGTATAAAATCCCATAATGTGTCAGAATTTATATCAATCCTGAAGGGCATCTTCCTGTACCTTTACCATGTCCCCAGGAAACCACTATTCACAAAACAATCTTTGTTAGACAGTTGGTCTATAAAGTTGGTAAGTTAAGAACATACATCTCTTTTATCAAAATTAAGCAGTATCATTATCTCCTTTTAACCATTTTACAGTTTACAAAATGGCTTTGTATAATCATAAATCTGTATTCTTAAGGGGAATTGGGTAAGAATCAGACTTTTTATAGTCATTTAGTTCCCAAAGACTTAAAAAAAATAAAATGCCCTAAAGTCCCAGATCTAATCATCCTCATAGTTTGCTATGGGGTAGTATTTAGTTTAACAGCCCCTACAATGCACATACATACCTACCTTTCAAGAAATATAGATGTCAGGAATTAATGAAGTATTCCAGTGATGCATTAGTGTTGGTTTCTATGGACTTGCAAGTGCTGAGAGAGCTGGAAAGAGATACATTCAAAGTTCAGCTACATGTTAGTAGCCACAGAAGTATTTACATCACAGAAATAAGCAAGTTGGTTTGTTGGTTTGTTTTTTTTTTGCTTTTTTGATTATTAATCATTTAGTAGAACATCACTGAGGTGATCTCAGGTTATGGTTCATGAAAGCAAAGATCTAGAACTATTCCTGATTTTATAACTATCAGAACTGAGTAAAATTTTTATTTTTTTTATTTTTTAAAGGTTTTATTTCAATTCCACTTAGTTAACATACACTATATTAGTTTGAGGTGTACAATAGTGATTGTGTAATTCCATCTGAGTAAAAGTTTTAACATTCACATATCCTTCTCCAACTTGCTATAATTTATTGCCTGTCTTTGAACCTGTGTAAGAGTTTTGTCCAATAGAAGTAGAATGCAAGCCACATACATAACTTTAAATTTTCTACCACTACTTCAAGTACCTCTCAAGTCATGTTCAGTTATCACTGGAAACACTTTATCTGCATTTAGATTGTATAAAATGTACATGTGAAGTAGTTTCAGGTACCCAAGTTGGTCCATACATTCTTTAAAATTTTTTTGTTACAATTACTAAATTGAGTATCAGCATTTAACCTTAAAATGTTTAAAATTACTGGGTCATAGGGGAGTTCTATTGTTATTTTCCTGAGGAACCTGATGGATGTTGGGGGGGGGGGGAGATGGGCATGGAGGAGGGCACTTGTGGGGATGAGCACTGGGTGTTATATGGAAACCAACTTGACAAACTATTTGTAAGAAAAATAAAAATACACTTAGAGAAAAAATGTTTAAAATTATGAAATTTATTTCCTCAGTGATATTAGCCATGTTTCAAGAGCTTAACAGCTGTATATACTATTGGTTATCAGACTACACAATGAAACTCTGTACTTGAGAAGTTTCCTGGAGGCTTGGGCCTTATTCTGTGCCAGTTTACAAGTAGGGAATCAAACGAATTATTTCCCTTTTAAAAGTGCCTCAATTTTCTGAGACAATAACAACCTTACTAGAATAAAGGATTAATATTTATAACTGATAATAGAAGTTCTAATGATTGTTATAATCATGAACTCACTCATATGATATAGTAGTTGCCATTTTTGTCATGTCATATTATTTAACAACTAACTCATCAAATAGCTGGATTTTGAAGGAGATTTTAACCTTGTTAGGTGTTAGTAGCCATAAATGCTGAGCATTTATAGAGTGTTTTCCTTCTTTAAAGGGCTTTAAAAATTATATTTAAGCTGCTAATGTCATTTTTGTTAGAAGTGAATTCCTGAGGCCAGAGAACTTTCTGCTCAACAAAAACTTTCAATACACTTGTCATACACTCTTTACTACATAAATTCAAGTGTTAATATCTTATTCCTGAGTGACGAACAGGACAAAATATTCATATTAATTTTTCTGATCCTGACTACCATAATAAACCAATCCCAACAGAGAAAAATGGAACTTCTATAATGTTCATCACTTGTGTGTTATCTCCAAAACTAACAAACCTCAAATACAGCTTTCTTGATTATAGATTCTTATATCCCATTTTTACAGTACTTAACCTCTAAACTGCCATCAGAACCATGATAAATACCATCCACTTTTATAAGCTTTATAGTTCTCAGAGTGCTTACCTGCATCATTTTATTATCTCAACAACCTAAAAGATAAACAGGATAGGTGTTGTTAGGCCCATTTTGGGGATGAAAAGCTAAGTGACTTGCTCAGAATTACACAGTCATCAGTGTAACTAGTCAAAACTAGAGCCAGAATTTAGGTGTTAATCCTAAAATTAGCCATAATTTACCAAATTTTTATAAGATGTTGAACATGGGGCATTCCCTCATTTAGTGATCACAACAGTCTCATAACATACCTATCTTACCAAGAAAGTAGGATGCAGAAAGATGTTACATATAGGTCCTGTTCTCCTCAAAGCATATGTTCTTAACTTCTCCTCTACATTAAATCTAACAATGGAGTATTAACAGGTTAAGAGAATAAAGGAACCAATCTTCATTAAAAATAAAAATACTACTATTGCTAACATGTGTTATTTGCCAGGTGTCGTGCTAAGCTCTACAATTCTGTTGTTTCATATTTACAACAACCATAAAATATTTTTTCATTTATAAATGAGGACACAAAGACTCAAAGTTTAAGAGGAAGAATTGTTTAAAAATGTTTTAATGCTATTTATTTTTTAAGAGGCAGAATTTAAAACCTTTCCTGTTTGACTCCAAATCTCCTATTCTGAACCACTTTGCCATTTTGCTTTTTTATTTCACATCCACTGCAATTTCCTTTATTCCTTACTGCCTAACATTACCTCTTACTTATTTTTTCAGTTGTTTTGCTTTTAGTTTTGGGGCATTAAAAAAGGATAGCAAAAAAAAAAGGCTTTCTCTGACGTCTTTGGTTACTATATTATACTAACAGTGCCAAAAGTGAGTCCTTACACCTTTTTTCATAGCATAGTGCAGAAAAATCTTTTTGAGCATGAGCTCATGCAATCTCTTTCACCTTTGAAACTAAAGTCCTTTACCTTAGACTTTGAGCTACTTAAATAGTTCCTCTGCTTGTTAAATGGTAAACTGACATTCTTCGAAAACTAAAAGAAGGTGACTAGTTCATTTAGTAGACTTGATTCAATCCTATATAACAAATTATGAGATAGAGGACTAAGAACTCTTTAATAACTTTGTTTAATATAGCCAAATGATTTACATGAATAGAAACTTTCCTTGGTCAGAAAAATTCTTTTTTCTTCCATTACCTCAATATCCAATACTTCATGTTGCCTTAGCAATCAGAAATAAGTGTTTAGGGTAACATACCATTTGTTATGAAAAATGTCAAGAAGATCTACACACCATAAATACTTCCAAGGTAACTTTTCTGTTAAAATTCCCTTAGTTATTTTTTCATTATTTACTGGCTAAATTCCATGTATATTAGATGGTTACCATGTTCCCAGTAAACCATCTCTAAGAAGGAAGTAAAACAAGTTTGAGCACATACATGCATATGCAAGAGCAAAAGAAAAGACAAAATGTGAAAGAGAATCATGTTGCTCGTAGTAAAACTTTTTCCTTAATTAAAATTAGGTACACTCAAATGTATTCACTAGAATAATGTAGAGATCACTATTAAATTGTTTTTATAAAACTTATAATTTTTCTAAGCTAATAATCTAGATATTTGGAACACAGTCATTTAAGCAGAAGAAATAGCTGGCAAATATTTTCATGTCAGGTGGTATGCATGCTAGTTTATAACCTTTCTTCTGTTTATTCAATGTAAGGTAATTTGATGTGACAGGGTTTGACATATCACAAGGATGACTCAGGTCAGGAATTTCAAGAAATCTTGAAAACAAAATCTTTACAAAGTACTTAAATAAATAGTATCTTAAAGATTTGTAGGGTATGATGGATGATAGGAAAAAAGACTATGAAGAATTGACTTCAAATGCTTAAATGCTTATGAAAGTCTTAAGAAAAAAGGAAATATGTGGTTATCAAAGTAGAGGAAGAATCATGATGGTCCTTCACTGTTAGAGTACATACCAGCAGATCTATTTATTTAGTGTTTACACATTTATTTCTTGACCAAACAATTCCAATGATAAATTTGTTTCTATCACGTACTTTTCCTTTTTTTCTAAAGCCTTTGTAGTTAGGTACCATGATCAACACCTATCTCAAAGCATGGAGTTTCAACAAAGAATATGGTTAGATCACAATATTTGCTTCTAAAGGGCAAATTATTTTGTTTCTGTCTTAGGAAAATGAATGTGGACTTTTTGAAGTAGACCCTAAAATATAGCTTATATTTGGAGAAGTGTACATTGTGTAAGTGTTCAACTCAGTGAACATACTCCTATATAATCCAAATCATCAAACTGAACTTTATCAGCCCCCAAAAGGCTACTTTGTCCCCCCTTTTCATACCTCCAAAGGGTTAACACCCCTGACTTCCAATACTACAAATCAGTTTTACCTGATCTTGTAAGGTATCCTGTATCTTTATGGTGCTACAGTAATGTACAGAGAGGAGTATTAGGGACTTATCTGGGGATCGTTGGCATCTGCCTTATTTAACAGTGTTTGTGAAATGCACCCATATTTTGTGCTTATTTTATTGTATACTACAAATATATGCCATAATTTCTTTACTTCTTATCAACAAATGTGAAAGAGCATTTGAGTTGTTTTGTTTGGAGTTCATATATACATTCTACACGTCATTTGCAAATATACCAATTTATTTCTGCACACGTTCAGAGTAGCTGAAGCAGTTTACATTTTTATTATCAGTATATGGGAATTCTAGTTCATCCCCTTCCTTCCCAATACTTGCTATCTGCTGCCATATTACTCATTCTGGAAGGTATATAGTGGTATTACATTGTAGATTTATTTTGTATTTCCCTGATGACTTGTAAAGTTGGACATCTTTTTATATGTTTAATGGAAATGTGGATATATGTGCTGTGAAGTGCGTTTCAAGATTTCCGAGTCATTGTTCTATTATTGAGTTATCATCCTTTTTCTTTCTTTCTTTTTTCTTTTTGAGAGAGACAGAGGTCGTGAGGGAGGGAGGGAGAGAGAGGGAAGCAGGGCTGGAGCTCACAAACCCTGAGATCATGACCTGAGCCAAAGTCAGATGATTAACAACTAAGCCCCCCAGGCACCCTCATCCTTTTTCTTATGATTTTTCATGAGTTCTTAAAGTAATCTGATACAAACCTGTGGTTGGATAGATGTACTGTAGATATTTTATCATACTCTTGGGATGCCTTGTTTTTTTTTTTTAATTACTGTCTTTTTTTTTTTAATTTCTAGGAGAGAGAGAGAGAGAGAGACAGCATGAGCAGGGGAGGGTCAGAGAGAGAGGGAGATACAGACTCTGAAATAGGCTCCAGGCTCTGAGCTGGCAGTCAGCACAGAGCCCGACGCGGGGCTCGAACCCACGAACCGCGAGATCATGACCTAAGCGAAAGTCGGACCATTAACCGACTATGCCACCCAGGCGCCCCTATTACTGTCTTTTTTAAGTGGTACACTGGCTCTTTTATTTTTCCATCCAGCATATATTTAGCATATATTTGTGTCAGGGACTATGCCTAATTTAATACTGTCTTTTGAGAATGGAAGTTTTTAACATTAATGTACTCCAGTTTATATAGTACAAAGTACCTATTTTTTCCATTGCGTTCATTATGTTCTGTTCCCTGTTTAAGAAGGTCTTAAGAAAGACTCTTAAGGTCTTGAAAAGATTTCTAATGTTTTCTCTAAGATCTTTCATATTTAGATCTGTAATCCATCTAGAATTGATTTTTGTATACACCATTAGAAAGGGTTTTAAAATTTTGTTTTAACTACATACCTATCCAAATGACACAGCACCATTTAAAATTTATCCTTTCTCCACTGCATGTCACCTTTACCATAAGTCAGGTCACATTGTATCTATCTTTCACCATGTAAAAGGTCTGGATTTTTAGTAATACAAGTCTTCTAGCTTTGTTGTTCAGAACTGCCTTGACCATTTGTTGGTCCCTTGAATTTCCATTTTATAATCAGTTGTCAATTTACACAAAAAATATGATTAGGACTTTAATTGGGTCTGTGTTGGAATTTTAAAAATCAATTTATAGAGAACTGGTATCTTTGGAATATTCAACCTTCTGCATGTCATGTAAGTCTTCAATCTTACTTAATATTTCATAATTTCCCATGTAGAATTCTCACATGTCTTTCTTTGAATTTATTTTCTAAGTATTTATGATATGTATGCTCTTGTAAATAGAATATTTTTGAGTTTGATTTTATGTACACTTACAAAAAATATCTTAAGTATACTTAACATACAATGTTAATTTCATGTCAAGTATACAACATAGTAATTTGAAAAGTCTATACATTATGCTGAGCTCACCACAAGAGTAGTTACCATCTGTCACCATACAAGAGGATTACAATACCACAGACTTTATTCCCTGTACTATACCTTTCATCCCCATGACTTGAGTATTCCCCAACTGGAAGCCTGTATCTCCTACCCCATTTTGCCCAGGCTCCCATCCCTAACCCTTATGGCAACCAATAGTTGTTCTGTATTTATGATTGTGTTTCTGCTTTTTGTTTGTTTGTAGAGTGAAATGATGTTATGCTTCTTTCTCAATCTGACATATTTCATTTAGGATAATACCTGCTAGGTCTATCCATGTTTTCGCAAAAGGCAAGATCTCAATCTTTTCTAGGACTGAGTAATAGTTTACTGTATATATATACCACGTCTTTATCCATTCATCTATTGATGCGTACTGTGGTTGTTTCCCTATCTTGGTTACTGTCAGTAATGCTGCAGTGAACACAGAGGTGCATTTATCTTTTTAAATTAGTGTTTTCATTTAAATACCCAGGAGTAGAATTACTGGATTGAACAATATTTGTATGCTTTTGATTTGCATTTACCTGATGATGAGCAGTGTTGAGCATCTTTTTGTGTGTGTGCTGGCCATGTAGGTCTTCTTTGGAAAAATGTATATTAAGGTCTTTTGTCCACTTTCTAATCAAAATTTTTTTTTTTTTGGTGTTGGGTTGTATATATATATAAGTTCTTTATATATTCAGGTTATTAACCCCTTTTCTGATACATCTTTGCAAATATCTTCTTTCAATCACTAGGTTGCTTCACTATGCAGTAGTTTTTTATTCTGGTGTAGTTCCAATAATTTGTTTTTGTTTCCCTTGCCTAAGGAGACATACCTAGAAAAATGCTGCTATAGCCTATGTCATTGAAATTACTGTCAGTGCTCTCTTCTGGGATTTTTATGGTTTCAGGTCTCACATCAGGTCCTTAATCCATTTTTTTTTTTTTTTTTGTATATGGTGTAAGAAAGTGGTCCATTTTCATTCTTCTCTGTGTAGCTGTCCAGTTTTCCCAGCCTCATTTGTTGAAGAGACTGTCTTTTCCCCATTATATATTCTTCCTTCTTTTGTTACAGATTGACCACATAAGCATGGATTTCTGGATTCTCCATGTCTGTATTTGTGCCAGTACCATACTGTTTTGATTCCTACAGCTTTGTAGTAGAGCTTGAAATCTGGGATTGTGATACCTCTAAACTTTGTTTTTCTTTCCCAAGATTGCTTTGGCTATTGGGGATCTCTTGTGATTCCATACAGATTTTAGGATTATTTGTTCTAGTTCTGTAAAAAAAAAAAAAATGCCATTAGAATTTTGATAGGGATTACACTAAATCTATAGATAGCTTTGGGTATTATGAACTTTTTAACAATATTTGTTTTTCAAGTCCATGAGCATGGATTATCTTTCATCAGTGTTTTATATCTTTCAGAGTACATGTCTTTTACCTCCTTGGTTAAGTTGATTCCTTATGTATTTTATTGTTTTATGTTTTTGGTACAAATGTAAATGGGATTGTTTTCTTAACTTCTCTACTACTTTGTTAATAGTGTATAGAAGTACAACTGATTTCTGTTTATTAGTTCTGTGTCCTACAACTTTACTGAATTCATTTAATCATTTATTTCAAACTCTTCAGAGTTTTCTATATATGGTATCATGTCATCTTCAGCGAAAATTTTACTTCTTCCTTATAAATTTGGATGACTTTTCATTCTTTTTCTTATCTGACTGCTTCAGCTAGGACTTTCAGTACTATGTTGAATCAAAAGTGGCAAGAGTAGACATTCTAGTCTTGTTTGTGATCTACAAGGAAAAGTTCACTGTTTTTTACCATTTGAGTATGATATTAGCTGTATTTTTGTATTTTAACACATAATTTTAAAAAGTCTATCAAAATAATATGAGTATAATGTATAGCAGTAATTCATTTTTTTCATGTGATCATTTAACTAGCCACTTAAACTATCAAGGTTTTAAAAGGGAAAAATAATTCCAAATAGCCAAAACAGATATGAAAAAGCCCATGCACTAAACTAGATTTCATGTATATTATTCATGCAGAACTTATATCTTACAAGCCTGAGAAGCTTACAGGCTTGTTTTTTCTAATTGTGGCAGAAAAGGCTCATGGCACACATAACGAGTAGAAGCCTAAGTGAGAATAGAGGGAAAAAAATAGAAAAATATTTTTAAAATCACAGCAATTTAACTCTGTATGTTAACCACACTGGAGTTAAAAAAACAATCAGAGCAATCTGTGGCATATTTAGTAATTTCCAAGGATGTAATTATGCTCAAACACATCTATTATCCAAACTGACCTATAGTTAAATATACCAACAAATTGGACAACCTAAAGGAAACGGATTGACAGAATCATGAAGAAATATAATATCTGAAGAGAACTAAGAAGATTGAATCAACAATAAAAATCCTTCCAGCAAACATAAGTCTAAGACCAGATGGCTTCACTGGTGAATTCTACCAGCACTTATTAAAGAATTAATACCAATCCTTCTAAACTTGTCCAAAAAATAAAAGAACAGCAAACAAACACTTTGAAATTCCTTTTACAAGGCCAGCATTACTCTGATAACTAAACCAGACAAGGACACTACAAGAAAATTACAGGCCAGTATCTTTGATGAACATAGATGCAAATATCCTCAACAAAATGTTAGCAAATAAAGTTCAACAATATGTTGAATAGGATCAAAATATTTTAACAATATGTTAAAAGGATCATATTCCTTCATCAAGTGGAATTGATTCCAGGGGTGTAAGTATGATTCAACAACTGTAGATCAGTCAACAAGACCTACAACAAAATAAAGTATAAAAATCATATCATCTGAATAGATGAAGAAAGAACATTTGACAAAATTCAACATCTATTTATGATAAAACTCTCAACAAAATGAGTATAGTGGGAGCATATCTCAACACAATAAAGGCCATGTATGACAAATCAAAAACTAACCTCATACTCAATGGTGAAAAGCTCCAATTCCCTCAAAGATCAAAAACAAGAATGCCCTCTCATCACTTTGATTCAATATACTATTAAAGATCCTACCTAGATCAGGCAAGAAAAAGAAATAAGAGTCATTCAAATCAGAAAGGAAGAAGCAAAACAGTCTATTTGCAGATGACATGCTATTAAGTATAGAAAACCCTCAAGACTCCACTGAATTTGATTATTAGTTTCAACAGTTTTTTGGTAAAGTTGCAGGATACAAAATTCATATACAAAAATATCTTGTGCTTAAAAAAATGTTTATTTTGAGAAAGAACACATAAGCATGGGAGATAGAGAATCCCATGCAAGGTCCGTGCTGTCAGTGCAGAGCCTGATTTGGGGCTTGATCTTCTGAAAAGAGTCAGATGTTTAATTGACTGGGCCACCCAGGCATCCCTCTTGCATTTCTATACAGCAGTACTGAACTGTGAGAAATAGATGAAGAAAACAAAACCATTTTTAAGTGGATCAGAAAGAATAAAATGTCAAGAAGTAAATATAATCACAGAGCTGAAAGACCTATTACATTGAAAACTATAAAACACTGAAGAAAGAAAAACACTGAAAATGATACAAATGAATAGAAATATAAACCATGCTCATGGATTAAAAGAATTAATGTTGTCAAATGTCCATACTACCTAAAGCAAATTACAGATTCAGTGTAATCTCTTTCAAAATTCCAAAGGCATTTTTCATAGAACGAAAACAAATAAGTCTTAAAATTTGTATGGAACCAAAAAGACCCTGAATAGCAAAAGCAATCAAGAAAGAAGAACAGGGCAGGACTTAAGATGCTGGAGAAGTAGGAGGATCCTGGGCTTTTCTTGTCCTTCAAACAGCTATATTAAGGTCAGATCACTTGGAACACCAAGGAAATAGATTGTTGGAGTGGCACAAGATATCCACAGTAGGAGGGAGACTGCGTGGTGGGTACAAGGCATGGGATGTTTTTTAGGGACAAAGTATTTCAAATACAGTATGAAGAGGTTCTATTCAAGAGTGCAGGGGGTTGGGAGTGGGGGTGGATCCATGCAAATCCTGATCCTTTAAGACTTTGCATTTTGAATCCCAGCCACAAGCTAAAATGAAAAAAACAACAACACAGGAGACTGTGGCACAGGGCAAGCTGACTGCCCTTAATATTCTGTGAGGTCTGCGAGATCTGTCTAGAGAAGAGAGATTGGAGTGTTGCCATTTCCCCAGCATTAACATGATGGGACTTCAAAGAGCAGCACAGTGGCTCCCAGTGGAGGCAGGACCCACTTACACCAAACCCTGTACCCCTGTTTCAGGCAATTGCTTATTTACTGGTGCAAGACATCCTGAGCCAATGCAGCAAGCCTCTCCTCCAGAAGACCAGCACAGGCATCACCTCATTTACACCAAGTGTACTGAAAGTCAAGTGCTTCAAGATGACACCCAAAGTTCTAGCTTACTTTACTTTTTTAAAAAAAATTTTAAATGTTTTTATTTATTTTTGAGAGAGAGAGACAGCATGAGGAGGAGAGGGTCAGAGAGAGAAGAAGACACAGAATCCAAAGACAGCCTCCAGGCTCTGAGCTAGCTGCCAGCACAGAGCCCCATGTGGGGCTCAAACCCATGAACCATGAGATCATGCACTGAGCTGAAGTTGAACGCTTAACCGACTGAGCTACCGAGGCGCCCCTAGCTTACTTACAAAAAATCAAAGCATGCCTAATTAAAGGTACAAATGCTCCCCACTGCAAGCAAGGAGGAGCTCTGCAGAGAACTGACCAGTGGGAAAGAGCAGCCAAAACAGCAGACTGCACACAGCATACACCAAGAACACTTCTTGAATTGCCAGGCCCTGGACAGTATATGATCCCTTTTTATTTTTTTTTATTTTTATTTTTTTATTTCTAGGAGAGAGAGAGAGACAGCATGAGCAGGGGAGGGTCAGCGAGAGGGAGTCACAGACTGAAACAGGCTCCAGGCTTTGAGCTCGCAGTCAGCACAGAGCCCGATGCGGAGCTCGAACCCACGAACCGTGAGATCATGACCTAAGCGAAAGTCGGACGCTTAACCGACTAAGCCACCCAGGCGCCCCTATGACCGCTTTTTAATATGGCAGTATTCTCAAGTGCAGGAAACAAAACACACAAAACACAAAAGACACAAAAACTTAGACAAAATGACAAGGTGGAGGGATTCGCCCCAAAAGAAAGGTCAAAAAAATTGTAGCCAGGGACTTGCTCAAAAAAGATAAGTAATTTATCTGAACAAGAATTTAGACACTTGTGGGGATGAGCACTGGGTGTTATATGGAAACCAATTTGACAATAAACTATTTGTGAAAAAAAAAAAAGAATTTAGAACAACAGTCATAAGACCTACTAGCTGGGCTTGAAAAATGCATAGAAGACACCAGAGAAACCATTGCTTCAGAGATCAACGACCTAAAAACTAGTCAGGCTGAAATTAAAAATTGCTATAACTGAGATGCAAAACTGACTGGATACAGTCACAACAAGGATTGAAGCAGCAGAGGAGAAAACAGGTGAAACTGAAGAAAAAAATATGGAAAATAATGGAGGTGAAAATGGGAATGGAAATGATCAGATCACGAGGGGAGAATTACAGAACTTAGTGATTCCATAAATGAAGCAAGAACTCTATCACAGGAGTCCCAGAAGAACAGCGGGAAAAGGGGGAAGAAGATTTATCGGAACAAACTGTAGCTGAGAACATCATTAATTTGGGGAAGGAATCAGGCATTCAAGTCCGAGAACACCCCCTCAAAATCAACAAAACAGGTCAACACCACAACATATCATAGAAAACTTGCAAAATATATAGAGAGAATTCTGAAAATAGCTTAGGGATAAAGGTCCTTAATCTACAAGGGCAGACACATAAGGTTAGCAACAGACCTGTCCACTGAAACTTGGCAGGCCAAAAGAGAGTGGCAGGAAATATTCAATGTGCTGAATAGGAAAAATATGCAGCCAAGAATCCTTTATCCAGCAAGACTGTCATTCAGAAGAGAAGGAGAAATAGTTTCCTAGAAAAACAAAAAGTAAAGGAGTTTGTGACTACTAAGCCAGTCCTGCAAGCAATTTTAAGGGGGATTTTCTGAGTAGAGGAAAAAGAGAAGAACAAACCAACTAAGACTACAAAGGACCAGAGAACATCATCAGAAACACCAACTTTACAGGTAACAAAATAGCACTAAATTCTTATCTTTCAATAACCACTCTGAATGCTCCAATCAAAAGACATACGGTGTCAGAATGTATAAAAAAAAAACAAGGGCCATCTATCTACGGCCTACAAGAGACTCCTTTTAGGAGGCTGCAGATTGAAAGTGAGGGAATGGAGAACCATCCATCATGCTAATGGATGTCAAAAATAGCCTCAGTATCCATACTATCAAACGAACTAGATTTTAACACAAAGACTATAACAAGAAGAGGGGCATTGTGTCATAATTAAGGGGTCTACCCATTAATAGATCTAACAGTTATAAATATGTATGTCCCCAACGTGGAAACACTCAAATATATAAATTAATCACAAACATTAAAAAAACTCACTGATAATAACTCCATATTGGTAGGGGACCTTAATGCCCCACTTAAAGCAACAGACATTTCATCTAAGTAGAAAATCAACAAGGAGATCATGGCTTTGAATGACACACTGGACCAGATGGACTTAACAGATATATTCAGAATACTTTATCCTAAAGCAGCAGAGTACACATTCTTCTCAAGTGCATTCTCCAGAACAGTTCACATATTGGGTCACAAATCAGCCCTCAACAAGTACATAATACCAAGATCTTACCATGTGTATTTTCAGATCACAATGCTATGAATCTTGAAATCAACCACAAGGAAAAGTTTGCAAAGTCCTCCAATACATGGACGCTGAAGAACATCCTACTAAAGAATGAATGGATTAACTAGGAAATTAAAGAAGAAATAAAAAATACAACGAAGCAAAAGAAAATGAACACATGATAGTCCAAACCCTGAGGAAAGTGCATTGCAATCCAGGTCTATTCCAAGAAGCAAGAAAGGACCTGAATATACAACCTAAACCTACACCTAAAAGGAACTTGAAAAGGAACAGCAAATAAAGCCTCATGCCAGCACAAGAAGGGAAATAATAAGAGATTAGGGCAGAAATAAATGATATAGGTAAAAAAACCAAGAAACAGAAAAATGAAACTAAAAGCTAGTTCTTTGGAAGAATAAACTAAATTTATAAACCCCTAGCCAGACTTATCAAAAAGAAAAGAGAGAGGACCCAAATAGAGAATATCATGAATAAAAGAGGAGAGATCACAACCAGCACCATAGAAATAAATACAATTATTAGAGAATACTATGAAAAATTATATGCCAACAAACTGGACAATCTAGAATAAATGGACAAATTCCTAGAACTACACATGACCAAACCTGAAACAGGAAGAAACAGAAAATCTGAACAGGCCATAACCAGCACAGAAATGGAATCATTTATCAAAAATCTCCCAACAAACAAGCATCCTGGACCAGATGATGTCCCAGAAGAATTCTATCAGACATTTAAGAAAGAGTTTATACCTATTCTTTTCAAACTTCCAAAAAATAGAAATGGAAGGAGAGCTTGCAAACTCATTGTATGAAGCCAGCATTACTTTTATTCTAAAAGCATACGAAGACCCCTCTATAAAGGACAATTACAGGCCAGTATCCCTGATGAACCTGGATGAAAAATTCTCAACAAGATATAAGCAAACTGAATTCAATGGTACATTAATGAATTATTCACTGTAATCAAGTGAGACTTATGCTTGGGCTGCAGGGCTGGTTGAGGATATCCAAATCAATCAATGTGATACCTCACATGTATCACATGTGATACATCACATTGATAAAAGAAAGGATAAGAACCATATGATCCTCTGAAAAGATGCAGAAAAAGCATTTGGCAAAATACAGCATCCTTTCTGAATAAAAACCTCAAGGAAGTAGGAATAGTAGGAACATGCCTCAACATCATATAGACTGTATATGAAAGACCCACAATTAATACCATGCTCAGTGGGAGAAAACTGAGAGCTTTTCCCCTACGGTCAGGAACATGACAGGGATATCCATTCTTACCACTGTTGTTCAACATAGTACTGGAACCCTTAGTCTCAGAAATCAGACAACGAAAAGGAATAAAAGGCATCCAAATCATCAATGATGAAGTGAAATTTTCACTCTTCACAGATAACATGATACTCTACATGGAAAGCTTGAAAGCCTCCCCCCAAAACTGTTAGAACTGATTTATGAATTCAACAAATTTACAGAATATAAAAATCAATGCAAAGAAATCGGCTGCATTTCTATACACCAATAATGAAGCAGCAGAAAGAGAAATCAGGAATTGATCCCATTTACAGTTGCACCAGAAACCATTAAGAGATCTCGGAATAAACCTAAACAAAGAGGTAAAAGATCTGTATGTTGAAAACTGTAGAAAGCTTATGAAAGAAACTGAAGAAAACACTAAAAAATAGGAAAACATTACACGCTAATGGACTGAAAGAACAAACATTCTTAAAATATCTATACTCTCCAAAGCAATCTACACATTTAATGCAATCCCTATCAGAATACCACCAGCATTTTCCTACCAAACTTAACTATATTATCCACAGAAATGCTTTTTTTTTTTTTTAAGTTTATTTACTTACTGAGAGAGAGAGTGTGTGTGCTCACACATGAATAGGGGAAGGGCAGAAAGGGAGAGAAAGAGAGAATCTCAAGTAAGCTCAGTGCTGTCAAACCAGAGCCCATCACAGGGCTGGATTCCATAATCTGAGATCATGGCCTGAGATGAAATCTAAGAGTCATACACTTAACCATCTGAGCCATCCAGGTGCCACTCTATAAACTTTTAAAGAAGAATTACCACCAATTCTAGATAGTCTTTTCCAGAAAACAGGAGATGAGAACACTTTCCCACTTATTTTATTAAACCAGTATAATCCTGATACCAAAGCCAAGCCAACAAGAGTACAAAACAAAACAAAGCAAAAAAACCACAAATCAACAGTCCTCATGAATATTGAGTA
Organism: Hyaena hyaena; assembly: GCF_003009895.1. Taxonomy (NCBI): domain Eukaryota; kingdom Metazoa; phylum Chordata; class Mammalia; order Carnivora; family Hyaenidae; genus Hyaena; species Hyaena hyaena. The sequence continues at coordinate 2,095,370 of NW_024080854.1, forward strand.
ATAAAACCCTTAACAAAATATCAGCAAAAGGAATTTAGCAATATGTAAAAGAATTATACAGTATGGTCAAATGGAGTACCCCAGCATGAAGACTGATAAAATGCCTGAAATTCAACATAATCCACTATATGAAAAGACTAAGGAAGACTCACATGATCATAACAAGGCAGAGAAAGCATTAAAGTTAACCTCCATCCATGATAAAAACTCTCAGGAAAACAAAAAAAAAAAAGTGATTTCTCTAATTTGATAAGAGAGCACCTATGTAGTAAGCATTTATAGTTAATGATCAAAGAATGAATGGGTATGAAGCAAAGATATTCACTCTCACTATGGTTATTCAGCAAAGTACTTGAAGTTCTAACCAATGCAGTTAAGGTAAGAAAAGAAAAGGCATACAGACTGAAAACGAAGAAATAAAATGGTCTCTGTTTGCTCATGACATAATGGTCTACATAGAAAAGTCAAGGAATCTTGAGCCAGAATGGCTCAGTCAGTTGAGTGTCTGAGTATGGTTCAGGTCATGAACCTGGAGTTAATGAGTTCAAGTTCTGCACTGGGCTCACTGCTATCAGCACAGAGTATGCTTCAGGTCCTCTGCTCCCCCTACCCCAGCCCCTCCCTTGCTCATGCTGTCTCTCAAAACTAAACATTAAAAAGAAAAAAAGACAAGGAATCCTGAAAAACATCCTAGAACTAACAAATGACCTCAGCAAGTGGCAGGACAAGAGATCAAATTTTAAAATTCAGCTGTATTTCCATAGATAGCAATGAACATACAGACACCAAAATTAAAAATACAGTACCATATGTAGTTTCTCAGAACAAAATAATACTTAGCTGACAAACACATGCAAAACTTCTCTGCAGAAAACTACAATACAATGATGAGAAAAATCAAAGATCTAAATTAATGTAGAGACATGTTCATGAATTGGAAGACTCACCATAGGAAAAATGCCAGTTCTCCCCATACTGAAATACAGGTTTATCTCAATTCCTATCACCTAGGGCTTGGTACAGAATCTTAGAGATGACACCAAAAAATAATCCATTAAAGAAAAAAATTGAGAAACTGGACTTACTCAAAGTTTTTGCTCTGTGAAAAACCCTCTGAAGAAGATGACAAGCTATGGACTGGAAGAATATATTTGCAAACCATATTACCTAACAAAGGGCTTATATTTGGCATATATAAAGAAATCTCAAAATTCAACAGTAAAAAATAAACCAATTATAAATTCAGCAAAACACATGAAGAGACATTTCACTTAAGAGAATATATGATAGCAAATAAGCATGTGAAAACATATTCAACATCACTAGCACTTCAGGAAATGTAAACTAAGACCATAATAAGATATAATGAAACACCTATTAGAACAACTAAAATTAAAAACTGTGACAATACAAAATTCTGGCAGTGGTGCAGATAAACTAGGTCTCTCATACATTGTTCATGAGAATGTAAAATGGTATTACCATTCTGGAAAATAGTTGTACAGTTTCTAACATAACTAAACATATGCTCACCAGTGATCCAGTAACTGCCCACACAAAAACATATATACAGTTGTTCACAGCGATTTTATTTGCAATAGCAAAAAACTGGAAATTAGCATGGTGAATGATTAAACTGTGGTACAAACCATGAAATCCCACTAAACAATACAAAAGAGTCAACTTTTTTTTTTTTAACTTTTTTATTTTGAAAGAGAAAGAGAAAGCGCAAGTAGGAGAGGGCAGAAAGAGAGGGAGATTCCCGAGCAGGCTCTGCAAGTTCAGGACAGAGCCTGATGCAGGCTTGAACCCATGAAACTTTGAGAAAATGACCCAAGTCAAAATCAAGACTCAACTAACTAAGCCACTCAGGTGCCCCAAAGAGTTAACTATTGACACATGGAATAACTAGGATAGACCTCAAAGGTGTTAGGTTAAATGAGAAAATTCTAATCTCAAAAGGCCTCATATTGTATGACTCCTTGTATGTAATATTCACAAAATAACAAGTATAGAAATGTAGAATAGATTAGTGTTTGCCAGGGATTAGATATCAGACAGAGAAATGGCAGAGAAATGGCTGTTATTATAGAGGATAACGGGAGGGAGATCTTTACAGTGATGAAATAGTCCTGGATCTTGATTATAGTGCTGCTTATACAATTCTACAGGAGATAAAGTGACAGAACTTTACACCTAACATTGTGCTAATGTCAGTTTCCTGGCTTTTATATGATAATTATGTAAGATATAATCATCAAAGGAAACAGGTTAAAATATACAGGAACCTCTCTATTATCTTTGCAAACTTCTTGTCTATTATTTCTTAAAAAATAAAAGGTTTTTTTTCTCGGGGCGCCTCGGTGGCTTAGTCGGTTGAGCGTCCGACTTTCGCTTGGGTCATGATCTCGCGGTTCGTGGGCTCGAGCCCCGCGTCGGGCTCTGTGCTGACTGCCAGCTCAGAGCCTGGAGCCTATTTCGGAGTCTGTGTCTCCCTCTCTCTCTGACCCTCCCCTGCTCACGCTGACTCTCTCTCCTAGAAATAAATAAAAATATTTAAAAAAAAAAAAAAAAAGGTTTTTTTTCTCGCCACCCCCAAGGTAATGACTCTTAAAATCCAAACTTGATAATAAAGAATTAAGTGGGGCACCTGAGTGGCTCAGTGGGTTAAGCATCCCACTCTTGATTTTGACTCAGTTCATGATCTCACGGTTGTGAGATTGAGCCCCAGGTTGGGGCTCCATGCTGGGCAGGGGCTGCTTACAATTCTCTCCCTCCCCCTACTCCACCATAAGCTTGTGCATATACATTCTCTCTCTAATAATTAATTTTAAAAATAAAAATAAGTAATATCTCCTTTTTAACTGTAAAGACAGGTCAACGTACAACCTTTGAATAATACTTTAAAAATTTTTTTTCAGCTTTTCAAGGTCAGTTCTGGAATAAGTAATTTCTTTTCTTGAACTAAGTTATGGAGCCTGGAGTATGGAAAATAATTTTTTTAAGTACCTGATTATTCCTATTTGGCAAATGATTTAGATTTTAGTCTTTTTGCTATTCAATTTCTCATGTTAATTAACCTCTCAACAGTTTATATTTTTAAATCAGTGAAACTAAATTTTGATAGGAACTAATTCTGCATCTGTTTGGAAATTAACAAAAGACGAAACATGGCCAAATGATTCTCTTTCCTCTAATACACAAAATATACCAGAAGAGTCATGGGCAGCATTCCTAAGAAGTCTGTGACAATGCACAGTAAAGCAGTATCGGGCCTTTGTAACAGATAAATCTGTTTCAGCTGCTGTGACAACTCACAACATAAGCACCCACTCCATAAGTATATCTAGTCATTTCCCTATGAAGTAAGAAAAAATTAATGTCCCATTCTATATTCCCCATGTTACTACTATTTTTTTTTTTAAGACTGAGGTAGTGCTTGGAGGCAGAAGGAAAGATGTCAGGAAAGAGTTTTTCTTTTTTACCTTGCTCTTAACACTTAATGTATAATTATTGTATATTAAACTTCATTACATGAGCATCTCTTGAAAATTAGTATAAACCAAAAAAATCAATATTGTATGTCTTAATTTTACTATCTACCATTGGGAAAGAGGAAGTATTGGTATCCTATATGATAATATTCAAAATAATCAGAGAAACAAATCATAGAATAATTAAATCAACATTTAAGCTTAACTTATTAAGGGAAATTATGTTTTTAAAACCTGTACTTCTGTCAAAGCATACCATATATCCACTAAAAATGTTTCTCAGTTGTAGATTTTGGTAACATTCTGGTCATTAGATGACAGGAACCCACAGTGGTCCCATTAGTACAGTTCTCTGGACAAGTACAGGCAGTTCAGATTTAGCTATTAATAGAGTCTAGAGGGTAGAATAAAGGAATCTCCCCTATGCATTCCTTTGACTATTTATAAGACATTTTTGAAACAAAGCGTTTTTTTCCCAAAGGAAAAATCCGTTTTACTACTATGAAGCAACATAAAATATTTATAGAATAGACATAAGGAGACTTATTTGAAAACTGAACTATTTGAGGAGATGTAAAAAGTGTTCTGAGCTGTGGTATCTTTAAAGTTTTTTATCTTCTAGTTTTAGTCTTATTCTTTCCACTTAAAAATATTTGTTCTGAAATCCTGAAAGTCCTTTCTTCTTTGAGAAGGCAGGAAAGCCAGAATTATGAGTGAATTCACTTAAAAAAATGTTTAAAGCTCCTGGAAACTAACAGGCTATACTCCTCTCTCATTTTGCTGTCTCCCAAAACTACAGTAAGGAAGAAAAGAAGTAAAGGGTGGGTAACTGACAAACCTATGAAAGAATCTAGCATGGGGAAGGCTGAGAACCAAGCCAAATTCTACAAATCCAAAGGGTAGAACCTACTTTGAATTTTTCAACAACAGCACTGGAAGCAGTGGATCAGTACCTTCAAATTTCACAAGAATTACTCACTAGAACTCTCCAGTTATAAGGGAGATTCCTCAAGATGCTAAAAGAAATGGCACTAACAGGTACCTATGAAGTCAAGGTAGAAAGAAGGGATATAAAGGACAAGAGGGGAAAAGCTCCTTAAAAAGCAGCTTGATCCCCATTCCACAGAGATGACTGACTTTGTCTCTCAGCAGAAAAGTAGAGGCTTATTTTCTAGTGGTGTATTCTCTAGGGAGTGTAAGATCCCAGGATGAATACCATGCCACAAATGGAGATTAAGTGATGGTATGCAAATGAAAATGCTAAGATCCCTGGACTTCTTTTCTCACTTATCTACTGATAGCCAGTGTTTCAGGAACCAAATTCCAGGCAAGATATTTCAAAATTGCTCAGACTAATAGTAAGGATCTGTAATATCTACAAAGGTACTAACATCCTGGGCTTCTCAACTTCCCAACACATGTTCCCCACCACCAAAATTATCCTATTGAAAGCTTGTAAGTCTTCAGTTTTAGAGAATTCACTCAAAGTTTGTCCAATGACCTCCCTAGAATGGGGCTCTTATAAATGCAAAAGGAAAGCAGAAACGAGACTATTATTGTTCAGCTTCTCTCTTCAAGAAACCTTCATGTAACTGTAGCTATACTCTCTTTTCTTTACATAGACAGGTTTGTGAGTGCTACTCAGATTTTCAAATTTAGACCATATGCTGTCTAATGATAGTCACAGAGGAGGGGAGTAAAATGTTCTGTGATAATATCTCTGGGCTAATGGAGAATCTAGGTCTTTGCTGATTATCTATTTGTCTCTCAGAAATTACCCAGTCACAAATGCATTGCACAATTTAATCAAAATGCCCCAACATTCAGGTATGAATAGAATTCATAAGCATCATCAATGGAAGGTGGTTGTTTCCCTTAAATAGGAATTCCTAGTTTTAAGGTTTCCTACATTTAGACTATTTATATTTATTTAATACTGATAGAGTCATTTTTTTCTTTATACTAAAGAAATACTAAAATCATATTTAGATACTAAAATAATAAAGAATGTATCCATTTTATATTGTCTATATAGAAAACTGGTTGGTTGGGGCCACTTCCTCATTTTTTCTTGGCGTTTGTAGGTTAGATCAACTGTTCTTCATCTTGCTAGACTAATTTTTAAAAATGTAAATTTTTGTGACGCTTTTAGAATAAAATGCGTAATGAAATATTAAATTGCTTCTATCTGTGCTTAGAATCACTGTAAATGTAACAACTACAAATGCAGGCTATGTTGTATTTATGGCTCAAATACTGAAAGCTTCACCTCTAGGCAGAGCCTTAAACATAGTCAACAAACACAAAGAAACAGAAGACTTAGCCTGTCACAAGAACTGTAAGTGAAAGACTTAGTGCTTAGCATGGCAAACAATGTAGTTATTATCCAAGCCAGATGTTTCTGTTCCTACATTCCTGATCTATGGCTATGATACATGAGCTCTTCAGTTTTTTCTAATGTCTTGTTAAAAAAAAAAAAAAAAAAAAGGAAGGGGGTGGGGCATGAAGGAACTCCTATAATGCCAACACAATCTTAAGTCTGCATTTTAAAGAAGTAGTACTTACAGGAGAGAAGTAAGTAGAAAAGCCTTTCAGAAACTCTTAAACTAAAAGTAATTTGTGCTGTCCTTAAGCCCATGTGGTGCTTGAGCCAAATACTACAGTTTGAGCTTTTATACTAGAGGTAATATTTTATCTATCTATCATCTATCTATATATCTAGATATCTAGATATATGAAATTTTAATTTTTATTCTTACCTTTCAACATTATATGAATCTTTGTCTAGGCAAAGCTGAATTGCCTGCAAGAATATCATCACTGGACCAACCGCTAAGGGTGCCACCTCTGCAGAACCCAGAGGGGACTCTGCTGGACAATATTCTAATTATGGGAAAGGATATAACCCAGAATGGGACAACCCATAACCCTTTCTCAAAGATATTTAAACATGTCTGGGATTCACAGGTTATTTCACACCCTATTTTTCTAACCTAATTGCTTTATTTAATCAACTTTCTCAAAAAACTGTTAAGACTTTGCCTGAGTTCGAATTGTAAATTATCCATATAGTTTTAATTGACAAAGACAATTAGGAGCAAACAAGCGGACACCTACATATAGCACTGCCTAACCTAATCAAAAACATTCAAAGATGAACCCCTAAAGGTAAGGTAAAGGATATGTGCCAGAAGATGGAGAAGTTACTGGCAGTATGTCTGGTTCTATGTATCTAAAAGAAAAACTCAAACATAAGCTCTGCACAGGATGGTTACTATGGCCAGTAAATAATAATTTACTATATTCATTTATAGAATATTATTTCACAGTAAATCTCACTTCCATGCCTTTCTTTAGCTTTTTAAAAAAATATTTGAGTATACATTGACATACAACGTACATTGATTTCACCTGCACAACACAGTGATTCCACAAGTTTATACATTATGCAATGCTAACCCCAAATGTAGCTACCAACTGTCACTACACAACACCATTATAATATCTTTGACTATATTCCTTATGCTGTTTCTTCTATTCCCATTACTTACTCATTCCATAACTGGAAGCCTGTATCTCCCACTCCCTTTCATTCATTTTGCCCATTCTGCCACTCCCTCTCCTCTGGCAACCATCAGTATGTTCTTTGTATTTGTAGATCTGATTCTGCTTTTTGTTTATTTATTCATTTATTCCACATGTGAGTTAAATCATTAGGTATTTGTCTTTCTCTGACTTTATTTCTCTTATCTTAACATCCTCTAGGTCCATCAATGCTGTCACAAGTCGCATGATCTAATCCTTTTGATGGCTGTGTAATGTGCCATTGTATATATATGTGTGTACAGATACACATCTTTATCCATTCGTCTGTCAATGGATATTTAGACTGCTTCCAAATCTTGGCTATGGAAAATAATGTTACATCAAAATAAAAAAAGAAAAAAAAACAAGGCAACCTAATGAATAGGAGAAGATGTTTGCAAATAATATATCTAAAAAAAGATGAATATCCTAAATATATAAAGAATTTATACAACACCAAAAAAGACAATCTGATTAAAAAATGGACAGAGTCTGAACATTTTTCCAAAAAAAGACACATGGGTGGCCAACAGACACATGAAAAGATGTTCAATATCACTCATCATCAGACATGAAAATCAAAACCACAATGAGGTAACACCTCACACGTATCCGAATGGCTAAAATAAAAGACAGGAGACAACAAGTGTTGGTGAGGATGTGGAGAAAAAGGAACATTTGGGCACTGCTGGTGAAAATGTAAATTGGTGCAGCCACTGTAGAAACAGTTTTGAGGTTCCTCAAAAAATTAAAAGCAGAAATACTGCATTCACTACCCAGTAGTGAAATTATTTTCTTTGGGTAAATATTTGGTATTTACCCAAAGAAAACAAGAACACTAATTTAAAAAGATACTAACCTGTTTGGTTTGTTTTTTCCTGCACCCCTGGGTAATTTCACAAACCCTCACCAATCACTAGTTTAAGAAGGACTTCACACTAAGAAACCTAAAAAGATCTAGGGAAAACCTTCTTATGTACCAAGCAATAGATAATAGTCATCAGGAGACATAATCAAAGTTAGAAACACCGTTTTATTGCAGAACCCATCCATACTCTCCATTTTAGCTAAAAATCTCCTTGAGCTTTTCAGAGTCCTAGCTATTACCAGCTACCTCACATTCAGCTCAAATTTGTACATGTTGAGTTCAATTCACCTACTCTTCTGCTGTTCCTGCATCTCTCAAGTTGCTTTATTGCCCCATGATCCAATCACAGAAAGCATACAAGAAATAACAAACTCCCATCAACCTCCTATTCAGCCTCAAAACCTGCTATAATGGGAACCAATTTTCTAAAACAAGAAAGTTCTAAACTCCATATAAAATTTTTATTGGCTTAAACTCTGCTTCTACCACTCAAATCTATACCTTAGAGTTAAATTCATGTACTAGATTACCACACAAAAGTTAAAATACATACAGATAATACATAAATAAATCAGAAAAAGCTACTGAGGATGTCACATTCAGGGCAGTGTGTAAAGGGTATGTAGTCAGCATAGCCATAGGTTTTTTGTTTGCTGTTGTTTGGTTTTTACTCTACCTTAATTTGCATAAACTATGCATTAAACCACTTAAGATAATATACATATATATTTAAGTCATCTATATTAACATTTTCTAGATGTATAAAAGTTACTATATAAAGAAATGTTGGAAACAAGGCAAAATAAGTACTTTAAAACCAAAGTTTTAAAATCCTGTTCAATTATAAAGTATTATAAGACTGATGAAAACTGTATCATTTGCAAGGAAATTTTACTCTTTTAGATGGAAAAGAAGTCTCTATTTGAGAACCTCAACTTTAATCTGGCATTTTCAAACACTAATATGGTTGTATGGCCTTTTAAAAGCCTTTAGGTACAGGAATGATAAAACGTGGTTTTAGTTATTGGCATGCCTGTGCAACAAAGCATTTGGGAAATGTGATTGACAGGCCAGGAGTGTGTATAAAAGAAACCTGTGCTTATGTCTGCTTCAGTGACTTTATTAGCCACACCCTACTTGTAAATTGTAAACTGTCACTCAAACTAGTATAGTGATGTTTTAAACAAGTTGGGTTATAATACCCTTACTTCTTTTGTCTTAATGCCTAAAGGTAAATTCAGAAACTGCTCCTATGTTTTGGCTCATAAAAAGATCCATCTGGAAAAAAAAATAATAAACCCAAATAGAAAAGAGTAATGCAAAAAAGATTTATCGTACTATGCATATATATAAGTTTAATATTTAAACATTACAATTAGCTAATTCACCTTTCATTATAGTTCACCTATTTCAGATTGAGGAAAAAAAAAATAATTTTATTAATGCTAGCAGGTTTTGAACCAGTATTTTAAAACACTATTAATACATACTGAATTAAAATTGCTATTAATACCAAAAGCTTCACTGGAGATTTTTTTTAATATATAAAGAGCTATGGTGAAAGAAATATGTATTAAAGCACACTGTATTTTACTAGAAATGCCTAATTTTACATTAAAATATTAAAATAGATGCAGAAAAAATATATATACATTATTACTTATCTAATAACTACAATTTTGAACTGAAATAACAGATGAAAACAAGTATTATAGTTAACTGGCTTCTTACTAATAATATTCTAAATATTATTGAGTATTAGATAATTTAATCTTAACTAGTCTTAATAAAATATAAACTATTGCGGTGCCTGGGTGACTCAGTCGGTCAAGCGTCCAACTTCAGCTCAGGTCACGATTTCATGGTTCATGAGTTTAAGCCATATGTCTGCACTAAAAGCACAGAGCCCACTTCAGGTCCTCTGTCTTCCCTTTTCTGCCTCTCCCTCATTCATACTCCCATTCTCTCTCAAAAATAAACATTTAAAAATTTTTTAAATAAAATATGAACCATTAAAAAAAATTCATACAGAGTGAAGTCAATGAAAATCCCTCAACCCCTTCTTCCCTGACCAAAAACCTTACCTGCAACAAGATAACTTTTGTGTTCTAAATTTCAGTAAGGTTGAGAATTCAAATGTCTAGCTTTATGTAAGTATTAAAGGTTTTAATCCTTTACCATGTATTACCAAACTGAATTCTGGTTAGTGCTTAAACTATGAGGTAAAAGACCTTCCGGTGTGATTGCTTAGTAACTTAGTATTCAATAGTGACACTTCTAATTTGTCATATCTGAATGGATATGAAGGATATGTCAACGGATGGAGGCAATCTTGAGGGATATTAGGTAGTCTAGTCTTTGTCTGGGGATTCAACTGTAGGATTATGGAGTTTTTCTTTTTGAGGTGGACCAAACCACACAACTATGTCTCAGGAAGGCTATTTATCTGACAAGTAAGAAAAGATAAACACCTGTAAGTTGATGTTTAAAGCCCAAACTAGTTTTGAAGTAACAAGAAAGGGAAAGCTAACAGTTCAAATTTCAGTCACTTTTCATCTAAACCCATCAATGTGTGCACTGGTCCATTAATTATGTGGCCCAGCACAAAATGATATGTTAGTCTACTTCCCGTTTACTCTACAATGACAGCTGTGAGGGAAAATTTTAATTAGGGAGAAAAAAAGTTATTTCAAATACTTTATTTATTGGTCCTACCCAAATCATCAATGAAAATGACAAAGTTTAATTGAGAACAAACCATTTGTTTTGTTGATTACTCTGGTAGAACCAAAACAAAATGAAGAGATAATCTAAAACCTAGAATTCTATGCTGAAAACAAACTGAGGACTGATGGGTGTGGGGGGGAAGGGGGAGATGGGCATGGAGGAGGGCACTTGTGGGGATGAGCACTGGGTATTATATGGAATCCAACTTGACAATAAACTATTTATAAAAAACAAAGGCTTCAAAAAAATAAAATAAAACAGAATTCTAATGGACCTAGCTTTACCAGGTTAATGAAAGATTCTGTCTCGTTTTGTTCTGTAAAGGGCTACATGGTAAATATTTTAGACTTTAGGGGACATAGTTTCTATACAGTTTCACACAACTACTCAACTCTGCCACTGGGCAAAAGCAGCCATAGATAATAGAATATGTAAATGAATGATCAAGGCTAAGTTCCAATAAAACTATATTTGTGAGCACTCAAACATAAATTTCACATAATGATCACTTGTCACGAAACATTATTCTTCTTTTGACTTTATTTCAACTATTAAAAATACAAAAATCACTCCTAGCTTATAGGTTACATCAGGCTAGAGTTAGCCTGGTCATAATTTGGTAACCCTCATTTTATAGATTATTTTTGTTCTTCTTTTAGAGACTTATTTATTTCTGTGTATTATCTGTGTCGAGATTTTTAAAAAATCTTCTTTATAGTAAATATTAGCAGGGTGCCTGGGTGGCTCAGCTGGTTATGCATCCAGCTCTTGGTTTCAACACAGGTCCTGATCTCACAGTTGAGATAGAGCCCTGGTTCAGGCTCTGCATTGACAGCAAAGAGCCTGTTTGGGATTCTCTCTCTCTCTCTCTCTCTCTCTCTCTCTGCCTTTCCTGTGCTCTCTCTCTCTCTCTCTCAAAATACATAAATAAACTTAAAAAAATCAGCATCTTCATCTTCACTATTAAATAAGTTCCTGTGGTTTATAAAAGCTACCCAAGTCAGTGGTATTTTGGTACAGCAACCTAAATGGAATAAGACAATAATAGGACACTGTATTTTTGACAACTTGATGAACACAACCACCCCAGATGCTCCAGACTTAGAAATATTAAAAAAGTTATCTTGGTTCATCCTGCCCTCTTGAAAGTAGAAAAACCAATTTCTCATAAAAATGAGTAACAGTAAAAGTTACCATCAAATCTCATACAAGGTTACTAAGAAAAAGCATAATAAAGAGTAGGATAATTTCCCTACAATGAAAGCACTCTAGAAAAATATGCCCAAAAGTAGATGAAAACTGACCCTATTATTCTAAAGTAAGTTTAAATAAATTAACACAATGATAGAAGTTATGAAACAACAACATAAATCAGTTTTAGAGACATTCATAAATGAGGTGATTAAAGGATCAAGATTTTTAAAAGATGAAAAAACTAATAATTAGAAATAAAAGGAAAAAATCATTTCAGAAGTAAAGCTTAGAGACTAGAAGGAGATCAGAAAACCACATAAAAACAATGCCCTAAGATAGCTGGAAAATTTAAAGGGGAAAACACTTGAAAAATAAAAAATGACTGAAGGAATCTATCAACAAAATAAGAAGGGCAACCTACAGCATGGGAGAAAATATTTGCAAATCATTTATCAGGTAAAGGGTGAATATCCAAAATACATAAAGAATTAATACACCTTAAGCAGAAAAACAAGTGTTGGTGAGGATGTAGAGAAAAAGAGTTGGGAAGGTACATTGGTGCAGCCACTGTGGAAAACAGTATGGAGGTTCCTTAAGAAATTAAAAATAGAATTATCGTATGATCCTATAATCCTACTACTGGGTATTACCCAAAGAAAATGAAAGCACTAATTCAAAAAGATATATGCACTTCTATGTTTATTACAACATTATTTACAATAACTAAGACATGGAAGCAACCAAAGCCCTGTGAAAGATGAATGGATAAAGATGTGGGATGTATATACAATGGAATATTACTCAGCCAAAAAAAAATGAAATAAAATGAAAAATGAAATCTTGGGGCTTAGTTGATTGAGCATCTGAATCTTGATTTTAGCTCAGGTCATGATATCAGAGTCATGCGATCAAACCCCATATTGAGCTCCATGCTGAGTGTGAAGCCTGCTTAAGATTTTCTCTCCTCTGCCCATCTCCTGTCTCTGTCTCTCTCTCTCTCTCTCTCCTTAAAAGAAAAAATAAATAAAACAAAATAAAATAAAATCCTACCATTTGCAACAACATGGTATTGTCTAAATTCCATTGTATTTAGAAGGTATTATGCTAAGTGAATTGTCAGGGAAAGTCACATGCCATGAGTTCACTTATACATGCAGTCTAACAAAACAAACAAGTAAACAAAAAAACCAAAAGCAGAAAAAGACCCATAAATACAGAGGAAAAACTGATGGTTGCCAGAGGAGACGAGAATGAAGGAATGGGGTTAAGAGAAGTGAGAGGTACTGGTTTTTGGTTATGGAATGAATAAAACTCTTGGTGATGAGAGGTATAGCATAGGGAATATAGTCACTGATATTGTAATAGTGCTGTACAGTGACAGACACATGATAGCTACACTTGTGGTGAGCAGAGCATAATCTATAGACCTGTGAAATCAGTATTTGGTATACCTGAATCTAATGTATGTTGTGTGTCGAGTATAATTTTTTAAAAAATGAAATCTTGTCATTTGCAACAACATGGATGGAGCCAGAGAGTATGATGCTAAGTGAAATAAGTCAGTCAGAGAAAGACAAATACCATATGATTTCACTCGTGTGGAATTTAAGAAATAAAACAAAAGAGGAAAAAGAGAGAAACAAACCCAGAAACAGACTTTTAACTATAAAGAACAAACTGATGGTTACCAGAGGGGAGGTGGTGGGTGGTGGGTGGGGGAGGGAGGACCTGAGAAATAGGTGATGGGGACAAAAAAGTACACTTATGCTGAGGAGTGAGTAACGTACAGAATTGCTGAATCACAATACTATCCACCTGAAACTAATCACACTGGAATTAAGTATACTAGAATTAAAGTTAAAAACTTAATAAAATGTTTTTAAAGGCTAAATGAAGAATAACCAGTCACAAAAGGACAAATCCTATATAATTCTACTCATACAAAGTATTGAAAGCAGTCTAAGTAAAAAGGTGGTTGCTAAGTGGAAGGATTGGTGTTTAATGGGTATAGAGTTTCAGTTTTGCTAGGTGTAAAGGTAGGTTGTAGAGATAGATATATTGCAGAACAATGTGAGTATACTTACCACTACTGAACTGGATACTTAAAAATTGTTGAGATAGTTGGGGGCACCTGGGTAGCTCAGTTGGTTAAGCAGCCGACTTCAGCTCAGGTCATTGTCTCACCATTTGTGAGTTTGAGTTCCGTGTCTGGCTCTGTGTTAACAGCTCAGAGCCTGGAGCCTGCTTCGGACTCTGTGTCTCCCTCTATCTCTGCCCCTCCCCCACTTGTGCTCTGTCTTTCTCTTAAAAAATAAACATTAAAAAATTTTTTTTAATTGTTGAGATGGTAAATATATTTGGATAAATGCATTCTTATGTATTTTTTACCACAGTAAAAACACAGATGATTATAAGGCAGGGGATAACACAGGTTATCAAAAAATATGGGGAGAATGACAAGAGTACAATAAAAAGTAAACTAAATATAATGACTGCCTTATAGATATTGGTTGAATATAAGAGCTAACTTCAAATCTGACATTAGAGAAGAAGGATAAAAAGAAAAATGGGCTTGTAGCTAATTCCAGTATTGCTCACAGTAGGGAACCAACAGACAGTGCTCCCCTTAAAAACGATAGGTGTCATGGGTGTTATGTAAAGGTACAGATATAAATGCACCAGGCTAGTTCAGTCAGTTAAGTGTCCAGCTCTTGATTTTGGCTCACAAAATGTTAGATCAAGCCCTGTGCTCAGAATGCACAACCTGCTTGGGATTATCTCTCTCCCTTTCTCTGCCCCTTCCACACTCGTGCATTCATATTCTCTCTCTCTCTCTCTCGTAAAATGAATAATTTAAAAAAGGCATAGATAGAAATGTAATTATTGGAATAAAAATTACTTCCTATTAAGAGTTTATAGATATCTACACATTAAATATGGCAGATAACACAGTCTCTGTGTGTGTGTACAATGAAACCTGACAAATGTGAGTCGAGACACAACGATCTTAATTAATATAAATGAATTAAACTCATTTATAAAAAGACAAAGTTCAGATTAGCTAACAAAGCAAAATCCAATACTATGCTGCAAACAAGATGAATACACAGTCTGACCCTCTCAGAGAGGGAGGAAGGGATGGATGCAGGGAGAGGGGAAAAAGAGATTAATTTGGAAAGTTTAAAAATAGGGGTTCCTCAGTGGCTCAGTCCCTTAAGCATCCAACCTCAGCTCAGGTCATGATCTTGCGGTTCATGGGTTCAAGTTCTGCATCAAGCTCAGTGCTGACACCTCATAGCCTAGAGCCTGCTTCAGATTCTGTCTCCCTCTCTCTCTGCCCCTCCCCCACTCATACTCTGTCTCTCTCTAAAATAATCATTAAAACATTTTTAATAAAAATTTTAAAAAGATTAAAAATAAAAGGATAAACAAAGATGGGGATAAATACAAATTAAAAGAAATGGGAGGTCACACTTTCATAACTGATAAAGTAGAATTCAAAAAAAGAAACAAAGAAAGACACTTCATAATGCAAAAAGATTGCAATTCACAATAAAGATGTAACAGTTATGAAAATTCCAAACAACACAGCAACAGTTATCATTAAGCAGAAATTATAAGAGATGCAAGGAGAATATACCTTCAATTTAATAAAGATCAAATGGACAAAAAATTAGAGGATATAGAAAACCTAAACAATATAATCAATGAGTTCTTTTAGATCTGTAATAAATTGTGAACTCTGATAATGGAGGATTACCTTTTGGTAAATGCTCATTAAAACATTCAGGAAAATTAGCCATGATCTTAGGCTACATACAAGGGAAACTTCAATGAAATAATACAGAAAAGTGTACTCTGACCTTGCTGAAAGAATAAAATGAGAAATGATGAATGAAATAAAAATTAAAACGACTGTAGAGGTGCCTGGCTGGCTTAGTCAATAGAGCACATGACTCCTGATCATGGGGTCATGAGTTCAAGCCCCATGTTAGGTGTAGAGATTACTTTAAAGAAAAATTAAAAGGCCTGTTACTGGGGCCCCTGGATGACTCAGTCAGTTAAGCATCTGACTTTGGCTCTGGTCACGATCTCACAGTTCATGAGTTCGAGCTCCACAGCAGACCTTCTGCTGTCAGCACAGAGCCCACTTTGGATACTCTGTCCTCTTCTCTCTCTGCCCCTCCCAGGCTTGCATTTGCATACTCTCTCTCAAAAATAAGCATTTAAAAAAATTAAAAAATTTTAAAAAGCCTGTTACTTAGGAACTTGAAACATATTGAATTTTCTTAGATCAATATGATATATCAAAATCTTTGAGTTATCAGAAGAAAATTTATACTATTCAAGAGTCATAATGCAAAATGATATTGAAAGACTTATACAGAATTTAAAAGCTAAGCAACAACTATAAAGCAAATCTTCCACCCATCAAAAAGAAAAACAAAAAAAAAAACAAAAAAACAAAAAAAAGGAAAGCCTGAATAAAAGCGAAAGCAGAAATTAATGCTAATATTTCTAACATTTAATTTCTAGAAATTGAAGCTAGAAAACAAAGTGAACAAAATCAATCCCAAATGTGGTCATTTGGAAAAATCATCAAAATATAGGCAAATTACTTAGGCTAACCTAAGAATGGTTTTACAGTAGGAAACCCATTAATTCATTATATTTATGGAAGAAGAACTAAAATCTTATGATCACTTCCAAAAATAACAGATAAGGCCTGTGACACATTCAGTTTTCCCCAAGTTAACATATAAATTTAATACTAAGTTTATAAAAATACCATCAGACATTTTCCCCCCTGGTATTAAAAAGCCAATTGTAAAATTCTTTGGAAAGATGAGTAAGCAATAAAAAAAAAATCCCATAAAAGAAGAATGAAAGGGAGCTGGTCCCACAGACATTTAAGCATACTATAAAGCATTATATTGGTATCTCAATGGAACACATTAGACAATCCATATGAAAATTTAGTATATGACGAGAGGAGTTCAAATCAGTGAAGAAATGATGACCTTCATCTTTTTAAGAAGAGGTATTTTTATTTATTTATTTATTTATTTATTTATTTATTTATTTATGTACCTATTTAAAAGTAAGATGAAGAACCATCTATCATGCTTATGGATGTCAAAAGAAAGCCAGAGTAGCCATACTTATGTCAGATAAAGTAGACTGTAAAACAAATACTGTAACAAGTGATGAAGAAGGGCACTATATCATAGTTTAGGGGGTCTATCCACTAAGAATAACTAAATGTAAATATGCCTCCAACTTGAAAGCATCCAAATATATAGATCAACTCATCACAAATATAAAAAACTCACTGATAATAAAACCATAATAGTAGGGGACTTCAACATCCCACTTACAGCAATGGACAGATAATCTAAGCAGAAAATCAAAAAGGAAACAATGACTTTGAATGACACACTAGACCAGATGGACTTGACAGATATATTCAGAATATTTCATCCTAAAGCAGAATACACATTCTTCTCAAAGACACATCGAACATTCTCCAGAAGAGATCACATATTGAGTATCAAGTCAGCCCTCAACAAGTATATAAAGATCAATATCATACCTTGCATATTTTTAGACCACAACACAATGAAACTTGAAATCAAGCACAGAAAAATTTGGAAAGACCACTCATACCAGGAGATTAAAGAATATCCCACTAAATAATGAATGGGTTAACCAAGAAATTAAAGAGGAAATTAAGAAGTACATAGAAGCCAATGAAAATGAAAACACAAGGGGGTACCTGTGTACCAGGAACACTACAGACCAATTTCTCTGAGGAACATGGATGCAAAAATTCTCAACAAGATACTAGCAAACAAGATCCAACAATACATTAAAAGAATTATTCACTATTATCAAGTGGGATTTATACATGGGCTGCAGGGCTGGCTCAATATCGGCAAATCAATCAACATGATACATCACATTAACAAAACAAAAGATAAGAACCATATGATCCTCACAAGAGATGCAGAAAAAGCAACTGACAAAATATAGTATCCTGTCTTGACAAAAACCCTCTAGAAAGTAGGGACAGAAGGAACATACCTGAAGGTCATAAAGGCATATATGAAAGACCCACCGCTAATACCATACTCAATGGGGAAAAACTGAGAGCTTTCCCCTAAGGTCAGGAACACAACAGGGATGTCCATTTTCACCATTGTTGTTCAACACAGTGTTGTAACTCCTAGCCTCAGCAATTAGACAACAAAAAGAAATCCAAAGGCATCCAATTCAGCAATCAAGAAGCCAAACTTTCACTCTTCACAGAGGACATGATACTCAATGCGAAAAACCTGAAAGATTCCACCAAAAAATTGCTAGAACAGATATGTAAATTCAGCAAAGTCAGAGGATATAAAATGAATGTACAAAAATTGTCCGCATTTCTATACACCAACAATGAAGCAGGAGAAAGAGAAATCAAGGAATCAGTCCCATTTACAATTGCATTGAAAACCATAAAATACCTAGGAATAAACCCAACTGAGAAGGTAAAAGATGTGTATGCTGAAAACTACAGAAAGCTTAAGAAAGAAATTGAAGAAGACACGAGGAAATGGAAAAACATTCCATGTTCATGGATTCAAAGAATAAATATTGTTAAAATGTCAATACTATCCAAAACAATTTACATATTCAATGCAATCCCTATCAAAATAACATCAGCTTTCTTCACAGAGCCTAAACAAATGATTCCAAAATTTGTATGGAACCAGAAAAGACCCTGAATAGCCAAAGCAATCCTGAAAAAGAAAACCAAAGTTGGAGGCATCACAATTCCAGACTTCAAGCTGCATTACAAAGCTGTGATCATCAAGACAGTATGGTACCGGCACAAACACAGACACATAGATCAATGGAACAGAATAGAAAACCTAGAAATGGACCCACAAATGTATGGCCAAATAATCTTCAACAAAGCAGGAAAGAGTATGCGATGGAAAAAAGACAGTCTCTTTAGCAAACGGTGTTGGGAAAACTGTCCAGTGACATGAACAATACACCTGGACCACTTTCTTATACAATACACAAAATAAAGTCAAAATAGATGAAAAACCTAAATGTGAGACAGAAGAACATCAAAATCCTAAAGGAGAAAAGCAGCAGCAACTTCTTTGACCTCAGCCACAGCAACTTCTTACTATACATGTCTCTGGAGGCAAGGGAAAGAAAAGCAAACATGAACTACTGAGAACTCATCAAAACAAAAAGCTGGACAGTGAAGGAAACAATCAACAATACTAAAAGGCAACCAGTGAGATGGGAGAAGGTATTTGCAAAAGACGTATCGGATAAAGGTTAATATCCAAAATCTATAAAGACCTTAATAAAACTCAACACCCTAAAACCAAATAATCCAGTGAAGAAATGGGCAAAAGACATGAAAAGACACTTCAAAAGAAGACACTACAGATGGCTAACAGACACATGAAAAGATGCTCAACATCACTCATCATCAGGGAAATACAAATCAAAACCACACTGAGATACCACTTCATACCTGTCAAAACAGCTAAAATTAACAACTCAGGAAACAACAGAGGTTGGCGAGGATATGGGGAAAGGGGAACCTCTTTGCACTGTTGGTGGGAATGCAAACTGGTACGGTTGGAGGTTCCTCAAAAAATTAAAAACAGAACTACCATAAAACCCAGCAATTGCACTACTAGGTATTTATCCAAAGGATACAATAATGCTAGTTTGAAGGGGCACATACACCCCCAATGTTTCTAGAAGTACTAACAACAACCAAATTGTGGAAAGACTCCAAGTGTCCACCAACTGATGAGTCTATAAAGAATATGTGGTATATATATATGCAATTAAATATTACTCAGCAATTAAAAAAAAATAAAAAAATAAAAAAAAATAAAAAAAAAATAAAAGAGAAAATCGAAGCTCAAAAAAAAAAAAATATTACTCAGCAATTAAAAGAATGAAGTCTTGCCATTTGCAACAACATGGATAGACCAAGAGTGTATTATACGAAGTGAAATAAGTCACTCAGAGAAAGATAAATATAGGATTTAATGTATGTGAAATTTAAGAAATAAAACAGATGAACATACAGGAATGGAAGGAAAAATAAAAGAGAGAGAGGGAGGCAAACCATTAGAGTCTCTTAAATATGGAGAACAAACTGAGGGTTGCTGGATAGGTGTTAGGTGGGGGAATGGGCCAAATGGGTAATGGGCATTAAGGAGCGCACTTGTTGAGATGGGCACTGGGTGTTATATGTAAGTGATGAATCACAAAATTCTACTCCTGAAATTATTACTATACTATATGTTAATTAGCTTGGACTTAAATTTTAAAAACCTTTAAAAGTGCTATGTATAACTAAGTTACTATACAATATTAGATTTAAATGAAAAAAATTGGATTCACTATTCATACCATAATAAATTCCAGAAGGATGAGGATTTAAATCCTATACCATGTAGGGGTACTTGAGTGGCTTAGTGGGTTGAGCGTCTAACTTCAGCTCAGGTCATGATCTCCCAGTTCATGAGTTCAAGCCCCACATTGGGCTCACTGCTGTTAGTGCAGAGCCCACTTTGAATCATCTGTCCCCTTCTCCCTGCCCCTCCCCTGCTTGCACTCTCTCAAAAATAAACATTAAAAAAATCTAAACCAGAATTTAAAAAAAGAGTGAAGTCCAGTATAAGCTGGGAATTAGGGAAACTTTCCAAAAATGAGTCATAGGCAAAACGGATCCTCCAAAGATGTCCATATCTGAAACCTTAGACCCTGTGAATATGCCAGCAAATGGCAAAAGGGACTTTGCAAACGTTATGCTAGAATTTTAGATTATCAGTTTTATGAATATATTTAATAATTTTTATAAACACGTATGTATTTCTTTAGTATAATCTTTTAATAAAGAATAAGGTGTTAGTTAACCAAAAAACTATATTTACAGCTGCCAAGAGATTATTCTATATTATCCAGTTGGGTGAAATCTATCAAATGAGCCAAAGATCTTTCTCTGTCTAGAGTAAAAATATTGTGGCAGAAGAGAAGGTAAGAAAGTTTTGAAGTGTGAAAGAGATTTCACCTTCTGTTGCTGGAGGAATCCTCACGGAAAGCTTGAAAGGGAATGCAGGCAACCTCTAGGGGCAAAGAATGGAGTGGAGACCTTAGTGCCATAACCTCAAGGAACTTAAGTCCATCAACAACCTGAATGAGCTTGCATCGTATCTTCCCCACAGAACCCCTGGTTACCATCGCAGCCCAGCTCACAACTTGATTTAAGTCTTGTAAGGCCCTGAGCAAGAGGCTCAGGCAAGCTGCACTATATGTGGACTTCCAAACCACAAAACAGTAAAATAGATACAATGTTGATTTAAGGTGCTAAATCTATGGTAACTGGTTATAGCAACAATAGAAAATCAACACACCAACTTTCAAAATCCAGAAGTAAAAAGGGAAAGGTGATAACTTAATACTAAGATATTTTAGAGGGAAAAAACACATTTAGCATATTTTTAAGATATGACTAACAGAAAAATATTTGTAACTTACATGAATAAAAGTTTAGTATCTCTAATATATTAAGAACTTCTAAAATACAGTAAAAAGTTTTTTAAAAAAGATACACATTCCTGAAGAAAAATGGTTTAGTAACAGTTCACAGCAAATTAAAATCGCCCTGAGATATTTTCCACCTGTTAAATTCTGACAGTACATTCTATTGACAAGGTTGTAGCGATGAATACATACACTGCCAGTGGGAATGCAAAATAATAAAAGTCCTATAAAAGAGAATTTAGCAATATCTAATAAATATATAAAGTTACCTTTGATCCAAAAATCTCACTTCTAGAAATCTAAACCAAAGACATACACACACACACACACACACACACACACACACACATACACACAGAAAGATGAACGCACAAAGCTATTCATTATAACACTATTTATGATAACCAAGAAAAAAGAAGAAGAAAAAGAAGACTGCATACAATATAAATATCCATTAAAAAGGAAATGGTTCAATACACTATGGTACGTCCACATAATGGAGAAATGTACAACTCCACACACAATATGCTGATCTTCAGAATCTACTAAGAATAGAGACAAAAGTGGGCAAAAGTATGCTACCATTTATCTCAATGTATTTTTGTTTAAATATTTATAATAGTTATTATAGAGATAAGGGCACAGGAATGGAATTTAGATTTCCTTATATATGCTTTTCTTTGCAGAGTGAACTCTGGAACCATTAATTTTACATGATTATAAAACAAAAAGAGCTTTTAAAAATAATCATAAAAATCAAAGATATTATTGCCACATCCAATTACTGCCATAATAATGCAGTAATTATTCCAAGTGACGTTTAAAATTCAGTGTTTGTAACTGTACATCATTTGTAATAGGTATAAAAATGGTCTTTCAAAACAATCTTCAACTGTTTTATAATCATTATCAGTGGCAGTATTATTGAGGATCCAAAAGTCAGACATGTGGTATGGAATAAAGCAAATAAACAGATATGATAATAATTAATAACTAGGGTTTTCAACATAGGAGAATGGTGATATAGTAATGCTGATGAAAAAAAAATCACTCTAGACCTGAAATTGAATTGCCAATATCAGTATTAATTCATGATGTAGTTTCTATTTTGAAACAAAACAAAACAAAAAACAAGCATCAAACAAAATGACACAAATGGGAAAATATTCCATGCTTATGGATTGGAAAAACAAATATTATTAAAATGTCCATACTACTCAAAGCAATCTACAGATTCAGTGTAATCCCTATCAAATATCAACATTCCTCACAGAACTATAACAAATAATCCTCCAATTTGTATGGAACCACAAAAGGCCTCAAATAGCGAGAGCAATCTTGAAAAAAAAAAAGAATAAAGCTGGAGGTATCACAACCCCAGATTTAAAAGCCGTAGGAATCAAAACAGTATGATACTGGCACAAAAACAGGCACACAGATTCATGGAACAGAATAAAGAGTCCAGAAATAAACCCACACTTTTATGGTCAATTAATCTACAATAAAGAAGACAAGAATATACCATGGGGAAAAGGCAGTAAATGATGTTGGGAAAACTGGATAGTGACATACAAAAGAATGAAACTGGACCACTTACTTAAGCCATACATTAAAAAAAAAAAAACCCTCAAAGAGATGAAAGACCTAAATATGAGGCCTAAAACCACAAAACTCCTAGAAGAATATATAGGCAGTAATAACTTTGACATGGGAAAGGAAACCAAAGCAAATTAAACTATTGGGACTACACCCAAATGAAAACCTTCTGCATCCTTCTGCATGATGAAGGAAACCATCAACAAAATAACCTACTGAATGGGAGAAGGTATTTACAAATGACATATCCAGTAAGGAGTTAACATCAAATATATACAAGGAAGTTATATAACTCTACACACACCCCCTCCCAAATAATACAATTAAAGTATGGACAGAGGACCTAAATAGACATTTTTCCAAAGAAGTCATACAGATGGCCAATGGGTACATGGAAAGATACTCAACATCACTAACCATCAAATGAAAACCACAAAGACATAAATATCACCCTATACCTGTCAGAATGTCTGAAATCATGGAGGCGAGGCAAGATGGCAGAGAAGTAGGGAGCTCTGTACATTTCACTTGCCCGAATCTCTCAAACAGAGAAGGTCTGAAGCCATAGGACACTGAACCGGAGGAGTCTGGGAAGAAAAGAGACAGAGTGCACTAAGAAGACAGCCTCACAGGTGCATGATTATGAACTTGGGAAGATAAAAACGGGTCGGGACACAGAGACACGGAGGGGAGGGAGCCCCTTCATGGAGAGCCACAGAGAGAAGAGGGTTAAGAGAAAGAGCAGCTGAAATGGCTCATAGAACTGTCCCTGGAGAAGAAAAAAACCTCGGCTGGCCGGAGACAGAGAACGATCCTAACATCCCATCCCTAACCGCAGCCCATTCAGAGTGATCCTATTTCTAGCTGTGACACTATATTTGGGATGGATGCCCCAGTCCCAGGCGGTACCAGGAGACACTGGTCTGCTGCTCTCCGGCTAGATCCCCAGCTGGGAAATGGCCCCGCCTGTGGGATTACATTTCAGGCAGTATCAATAAGGCACACAGACTAAGATCTAGAAAAAAGAGGGGCTCGGGACATAGAACATGGCCCACCTTGGCTACGCCATTGACACAGGGAGATCAGACCCAAAAGAGTGAGTTGCAACACTTGGTTCAAGAAGGGACTGGGGCACCACCACTTTTCTTCCCACAACCACCAAGGCGGGGCCTCCAGGAGCATCCCGCAGGACACAGTGGAGGAGAGACCTGCCTACACCAAACCATGCCTATCTGCACTGCAGAGTTTTTTGGTTTTGTTTTGTTTTGTTTTGTTTTGTTTACCAGAGCCTGGGTAAAGATCATCACTGATGCACTGCCCTGATTAATTCTAGATCAATTCTTTCTATTCAGATATATTTTCCCTCATCTCATTCATATCCCTCCATATCCCACCCCTCTGCTGGACCGGGCACTTTGGTCATTGACTTGCTTAAACAGTCACATTTAATCCAATCTCAAGATGCATATTCTACACATCCATCATTACCGTCTTTTCCCTCTCTCTCTCTGGAGTAATCAGACTTTATATTTTCTTTGGGTAACATCATCTTCGTTTCTGTTTCCTTGCCTCCTAACATATTCTCCTCTTTCTCTGAATTAAGCCTCTTAGTCTCTCTGCCTGATCATTGTCCAATTTCCCTTTCTCCTCGCCTGTTATTTCTCTCTCTGTATATGCTATTCCATCAACACTACATACACCCTGCTCTTTATCTGGTTTTATGCTTTTAGACTCTCTTTTGGGTTTTTTCTTTTTTTCTTTTCCTTTTTCCCTTGGGGTGTGCTTGTTTGTTGGATTTGTCTGTGTGTTTGTGTACCTTTCTTCCCTGTGTGTCTGTCTGTTTTCCTTTTCAGGGGTCCCTCAAGAAACAAGCCAAAGTACACATGGTGGAGAGTCCCAAATACCACTAGGAGTAGGGAAATAAAATAACCAAAGTCTCAACAAGAAAGACCAAGAGACACCATTAAAAGAACACTTCCTGAACAGACAGGCCCTGGACAGCCAATGAGCCTTCTTTAATACAGCAGTACTCACAGGTTCAGACTGCAAAACAAGCTTTTAAAACTGACAAGAGACAAAAAGCTATTGCTGCAAAAAGCTATTGCTACAAAAACTATGGACCTTAAAAATAGTTGTGATGAATTAAAAAATGCTATAACTGAGGTGCATAATAAAATGGAGGCTTCCAATGCATGGTTTGAAGAGGCAGAGAGGATAATAGGTGAATTAGAAGACACAATTATAGAAAAAGAGGAAGCAAGAAAAAGAGAGATAACCTGATCCAGGAGCAAGAAAGGAGAATTCAAGAACTGAGTATTAAAATCAAACAGAATAATATCTGTATCATAGGAATTCCAGAAGAGGAAGAGACAGGAAAAGGCACTGAAGGGGTACTTGACAAATTAGAGCTGAGAACTTCCCCAATCTAGGGAAGGAAACAGACACTGAAATCCAATAGGCACAGAGAACTCCGTTCAGACATAACCTGAATCTATCTTCTTCATGACATATAGTGAAACTGGAAAAATATAAGGACAAAAAGAGAATTCTGAAAGCAGCTAGGGATAAAAGGGCCCTACATCCAAAGGGAGACCTATCAGAGTGGTTACAGACCTATCTATTGAAACTTGGCAGGCCAGAAAGGAATGGCAGGGAATCCTGAATGTGATGAACAACAACAACAAAAAAATATGTAGCCAAGAATCCTCTATTCAGCAAGGCTGTCATTCAGAATAGAAGGAGAGATAAAGGTCTTCCCAAATAAACAAAAACTGAAAGAATTCATCACCACTAAACCAGCCCTACAAGAAATCCTAAGGGGGACTCTATGAGGGAAATGTTGCAAGGAATACAAGGTACCAGAGACACCACCACAAGCATAAATCCTACAGAGAACACTATGACTCTAAACCCATATTTTTCAATAAGAACACTGAATGTAAATGGACTCAATGCTCCAATCAAAAGACATAGGGTACCAAAATGGATTAAAAAAACCAAGATCCATCTATTTACTGTCTACAAGAGGCTAATTTTAGACCTGAGGACACATTCAGATTGAAAGCAAGGGGATGGAGAAATATCTGTCATGTTACTGGAAGTCAGAAGAAAGCTGGAGTAGCCATACTCATATCAGACAGATTGGACTTTAAAGTAAAGGCAGTAACAAGGGATGAAGAAGGGCATTATATAATAATTACAGGGTCTATCCATCAGGAAGAGCTAACAATTATAAATGTCTATGGAACGAATACGGAAACACCCAAATACATAAAAAAATCACAAACAGAAACAATCTGATGGATAAGAATGTGTTAATAGCAGGGGACTTTAATATTCCATGTACACCAGTGGATAGATCAACTAGAAAGAAAATCACTAAATAAACAATGGACTTGAACAACACATTGGACCAGATGGATCTGATAGATGTATTTAGAACTCTACATCCTGATGCTATGGAATTCACTTTCTTCTCAAGTGCACATGGAACATTCTCCAAGATAGATCACATACTGGGTCATAAAGCAACCCTGAATAAATATAAAAGAATTGATATCATATTATGCACCCTTTCAGATCACAATGCTAGGAAACTTGAAATCAATCACAGGAAGAAGTCTGGAAAACCTCCAAAAACATGGAGGCTAAAGAATACACTAATAAAGAACTAATGGGCCAATCAGGCAATTAGAGAAGAAACTAAAAAACATTTGGAAACAAATGAAAATGAAAATACAACAATCCAAACTCTTTGGGATGCAGCAAAGGCAGTCCTGAGAGGAAAGTACATGCACTCCAGGCCTATTTCAAGAAATTAGAAAAAGTGCAAGTACAAAATCTAGCTGCACACTTAAAAGAACTAAAGGGAGAGCAACAGGAGCAACCCACACCCAGTAGGAGAAGAGAAATAATAAAAATCAGGGCAGAAATAAATAATATAGAAACTCATAACACAGTAGAACAGATCAATGAAATCAAGAGTTGGTTTTTGGAAAAGATAAACAAAATTGATAAACCTCTATCCAGGCTTCTCAAAAAGAAAAGAGAGAGCACCCAAATAGACAAAATCACAAATGAAAAAGGATTTATTACAACCAATCCTTAGAAATATAAGCAATTATTAGGCAATTGTATGAAAAATTATATGCCAACAAACTGGACAACCTAGAGGAAATGGACAAATTCCTAAACACATACGCACTACCAAAGTTTACATGGGAAGAGACAGAAAATCTGAAAAGACCCATAACTAGTGAAGAAATTGAATCAGTTATCAAAAATCTCCCAACAAATAAGAGCCCTGGGCCAGATGGCTTCCCTGGGGAATTCTACCAGACATTTAAAACAGAATTAATACCCATTCTTCTCAAGCTATTCCAAAACACAGAAATGGAAAACTTCTGGACTCATTCTACGAAGCCAGCATTACTTTGATTCCCAAGCCAGACAGAGACCCTTCAAAAGAAGACAACTGCAAGCCAATATCCTTGATGAATACGGATGCAAAAATCCTCAACAAGATACTTGCAAATCGAATCCAACAGCACATAAAAAGAATTATCCACGATGATCAAGTGGGATTAATCCCTGGGTTACAGGGCTGGTTCAGCATTCACAAATCAATCCACGTGATACATCACATTAATAAAAGAAAAGGTAAAAACCATATGATCCTGTTGATAGATGCAGAAAAAGCTTTTGACAAAATACAGCATCCCTTCTTTTTTTAAAATAGTTTTTGTCAAGTTGGTTTCCATATACCATCCAGTGCTCATCCCAACAAGTGCCCTCCTCCATGCCCATCCTCCCCCTCCCCCTCTCTCCCACCCGCATGAGCCCTCAGTTTGTTCTCAGTATTCAAGAGTCTCTCATGGTTTATCTTCCTCCCTCTCCCCCACTATTATCCCCTTCTTCTCCCCCATGTCCTCTGTTAAGTTCCTCTTAATCCTCCTATGTGTGCAAACACATGGTATCTGTCTTACTCTGCCTGACTCGCTCAGCATAACACCCTAAAGTTCCATCCACGTTGCTACACATGGCCAGATTTCATTCTTTCTCATTGCCAATAGCATCCCTTCTTAATAAAGACCCCTGAGAAAGTCGGGATGACATGATACTCTACATAGAAAACCTGAGAGACTCCACCAGAAGCCTACAAGAACTGATCCATAAATTCAGCAAAGTCGCAGGGTACAAAATCAACGTACAGAAATCATATGCATTTTTATACACCAATAATGAAGCAACAGAAAGATAAATCAAGAACCTGATCCCATTCAAATTGCACAAAAAAACCATAAAATACCGAGGAATAAACCTAACCAAAAATATAAGAGATCTGTATGATGAAAACTATAGAAAACTTATGAAGGAAATTGAAGAAGACACAAAGAAATGGAAAAACATTCCATGCTCATGGATTGAAAGAATAAATATAGTTAAGATGTCATTACTACCCAAAGCAATCTACACATTCAATGCAATTCCAATCAAAATTGCACCAGCATACTTCTCAAAGCTAGAACAAACTATCCTCAAATTTGTATAGAACCACAAAAGACCCCGAATAGCCAAAGTAATACTGAAAACTAAAACCAAAACGGGAGGTATCATCATCCCAGACTTTAGCCTCTACTACAAAGCTGTCATCATCAAGACAGTATGGTATTGGCACAAAAACAAACACACAGACCAATGAAACAGAATCGAGAACTCAGAAGTGGACCCAAAAGTATACAGTCAACTAATCTTTGACAAAGCAGGAAAGAATATCCAATGGAAAAAAGACAGCCTCTTTAACAAATGGTGCTGGCAGAACTGGACAGCAACATGCAAAAGAACGAACCTAGATCACTTTCTCACACCATACACAAAAATAAACTAAAAATGGATAAAGTACCCGAATGTGAGACAAGAAACCATCAAAACCCTAGAGGAGAAAGCAGGAAACAACCTCCTTGACCTCAACCGCACCAATTTCTTACTTTACACATCCCCAAGAGCAAAAATGAACTACTGGGACCTCATCAAGATAAAAAGCTTCTGCACAGCAAAGGAATCAATAAAATTAATAGGCAATTGATAGAATGGGAGAAGATAGTTTCAAATGACATATCAGATAAAGGGCTAGTATCCAAAATCTATAAGGAACATACCAAACTCCACACCTGAAAAACAAATAATCCAGTGAGGAAATGGTCAGAAGACATGCACAGACACTTCTCCAAAGAGGACATCCAGGTGGCAAACAGACACGTGAAATGATGCTGAGCATCCCTCATCATCAGGGAAATGCAGATCGAAACCACAGTGAGATACCACCTCACGCCAGTCAGAGTGGCTAAAATGAACAAATCTGGAGACTCTAGATGCTTACAAGGATGTGGAGAAACGGGCACCCTCCTACACTGTTGGTGGGAATGTAAACTGGTGCAGCCCTCTGGAAAACAGTGTGGAGGTGCCTCAAAAAATTAACAATAGAACTCCCCTATGATCCAGCAATAGTACTGCTAGGAATTTACCCAAGGTATACAAGAGTGCTGATGCACAGGGGCACATGGACCCCAATGCTCATAACAGTACTTTCAACAATAGCCAAATTGTGGAAAGAGCCTAAGTGTCCATCAACTGAGAAATGGATCAAGTAGATGTGGTATATCTATACAATGGAATATACATGGGAGTGAGAAAGAATGAGATCTGGCCATGTGTAGCAACATGAATGGAACCTAATGGTGTTATGCTGAGTGAAATAAGTCAGGCAGAGAAGGACAGATACCATAAGTTTTCACTTTTAAGTGGAACAGGAGAAACTTAACAGAGGACCATGGGGGAGGAGAAGGGGGAAAATAGTTGGGGAAAGGATTCTTGAATACTGAGAACAAACAGGGCTGATGGCAGTGGGGGAGTGGGGAAGGGGGTGATGGGTATGGAGGAGGGCACTTGTTGGGATGAGCACTGGATGTTATTTGGAAACCAACTTGACAATAAACTATGGAAAAAATTAATTAATTAATTAAAAAAAGAATGTCTGAAATCAAAAAGACAAGTAATGTATTTGCAAGGATATAGAGGAAAAGGAACCCGTGTGCACCGTGAATGGGAATGCAAATTGGAATAGCCACTGTGGAAAACAGTATGGAGATTCCTCAAAAAATTAAAAACAGAAATAGCACACAATCCATTATTTCTACTTAAAATGAAAACACCAATTCAAAAAGATATATGTACCCCTGTACTTATTACATTATTTATAATAACCAAGATAGCAGAAACAACCCAGGTGTCTATGATGAATGGATAAAAAAGATGTGGTGTGTGTACACACACACACACACACACACAGGAATATTAGTCATAAATAAGAATGAACTCCTGACATTTGCAACAGCACGGATGGAGCTAGAGAGCATTATTCTAAGTGAAACAGGTCAGTCTGAGAAAGGCAAATACCATATGATTTTGCTCATATGTGGAATTTAAGAAAGAAACGAACAAAGAAAAAATAGAGACAAACAAGAAAATAGACTCTTAAATACAGATACAAATGAGTGGTTGCCACAGAAGTGGATGGGGGATAAATACAGTGGATTAAGAATACATTTACCTTGGGGCATGTGGGTGGGCCGCATCTGACTTCATCTCAGGTCTTGATCTCATGAGTTTGAGCCTCGCATTGGGCTTTGGATGACAACTCAGAGCCTAGAGCCTACTTCAGATTCTGTGTCTCCCTCTCTCTCTGTCCCTTCCCCACTCATGCTCGCCTGCTCTTTCAAAAATAAACATTTAAACAATTTTAAATTTTAAAAAGAGTATATTTACCTTGATAAGCACTGAATAATGTATAAAATTATTTCATCATTATACTGTACACCTGAAACTAATATGTATTAATTATACTTCAATAAAAAAATAATAAAAATGGAAAGTACTTATCTTTTAAGAGATACAATATAAAATATTTCAAATAAAATGATCTGTTTAGGATTTGCTTCAATTATTATTCCAAGGGTAGAGTGTTGAAGTGGTAGAGGATGGAGTGGAAATAAAATTGACCACAACTGGTAATTGTTGAAACTGGAGGATGGAGAATTAGCTAAGGGTTCATTATTCTGTTCTCTGTTTTCAGACATGTGAAATTCCATAATAAGATTACTGTGGGGTATGTCTGTTTATGTTTAAACAAGGTGGCATAAATAAAAACACTTTTGTTAATATCTTTGTACACATTATGCCAGTGTTTATATAGGATAAATTTCAAGGTAAAGTAAATTGAGGTCAAAAAGAGAAGTATTTTTATGGACACTGCCAAATCCCTTTAAGTGTTGATTTACCAACAATATACAATCAACAATAAATAAGATACGCATTTCTGAAATCCTCACCAACAATCTGAGAAGTTAGATGACCTCCCAAGACCAGACGGCACAACGTAGAATAAAACTCAGATAATACACAGTAATTATTATCATATTGCCTGAGTTCGTTAACTTGATCAGTGTTTAAATCTATAGTTGAGTTCAGAAAAGAATAAGAGAACTTATTGCTGTCATATACTAGTCTTCTGAAATAAATGGCACTATTTCCTTGGTTATCTTATACTCTGTTCTTTAAATCTCTCTCTTCTTTTGTTGGCTTTGTGCCTTCAAAGGAGATGTCCATTCCAGTCTAAAATCCCCCAAAGGTTTTCAGGGTAAAACACATTTCAAGATGTCCAATGCATGGAAGAGTGAAAATCTTTTATGATATTGTTTGTTAAACTGACAGCTCTACTTAACAGGAGCCATTAAAATATTTACAAAGTAGCAGCTGTTCTTGTAAAAAAAAAAAATACAGCTTTTTGGAGGCATAAAAATAAACAAGTTGAAAAGTAGAAGGTAAGCTGTTTGACAGCTTCTTTGTGTACACTGAACAATATACAGAAAATTCTGATATTTACAGAGCAATTATACTATAAAGCCTTTTAAGTTAAAAGGACACAGACCAAGTAAGAACTGTTTACAAGAATTTTTCATACTGATCTTTTAAATAATTTAGAAAGCCCGCAGACATAACCCTTTGAGAAGTGCTAGGTTTTTGGTGTTTTTTCTTTTAAGTAAGCTTTGTTTTTAGAAGATAACTATATACATGTATACATCTATAAACTGAATTTAGCATATGGACTACCAGTTTAAAATCTCTGTTCTAGGAAAACAAAATTCTATGTAATTTCTGCTTTCAGCAGACAGTTAAGATTACCCAGTTAGCTGACTTTTAGCTCAAACACATAGTCAATCTGCCTACTGAACACAAATGTAAGAATATAAAGTAACAGATCACTAAGGCTAAAACCTCTCTATACTCTATCCTCTGGCTCCATCCCAAACAAAATTCTGCCTCTTTGTAGTTTGTTAGTTTAAGACTTTACACTTTATTTACTAGGTGGAACCCAATTACTACCCGTGCCTATAACCTTCCCTGAAATTAATAAGCTCACTATTATATTTTTAAGTAAAACACTAATAAAGCTCTATCTAGGACCATCTGACTTAAAGTAGTTAAGCATAAAGACTGTTAAGGGGCGTGATGGGCATGAAGGAGGGCACCTGTGGGGATGAGCAATGGGTGTTATATGGAAACCAACTTGACAATAAACCATTTAAAATTTTTTTTAAAAAAAGAATAAAGACTGTTAAAGCAATCCTTTTATTTTTTAAAATGTTTATTTTCAAAAGAGAGAGACAGAGTGTGAATGGGGGAGGAGCAGAGAGAGAGAGACAGGGAACTAGAAGCAGTTCTTCAGGCTTTGTCAGCACAGAACATGATGTGGGGCTCTAACACATGAACTGTGAGATCATGACCTGAGCTGGAGTTGGATGCTTAACCAACTAAGCCACCCAGATGCACAAGAAGCAATCTTTTTTTTTTTTTTTAAGGTTCTCTTTTGCCGACATTTCCCCCAACTGCAACAATAATCATTTGCTACTACTATGGATTTAACATTTTGTAATCAAGAAAGCACAATGTAAGCATATCTACCCTGGGGTGCCTGGGTGGCTCAGTTGGTTAAGCATCCGACTTCAGCTCAGGTCATGATCTCACTGCTGGTGGGTTCAAGCCCTGCATTGGGCTCTGTGCTGAAAGCTGAGAGCCTGAAGCTTGCTTTGGATTCTGTGTCTCCCTCTCTCTCTGCCCCTCCGCCACTTGCACTCTCTCTCTTAAAAATGAATAAATATTTTTAAAAAAAATTTTAAAGCATACCTACCCTGCTATCAAACTGTAATCTCATCAAGGAAAGCATTTAAGTCTTCTTCATGTTTATATCCCTCACTAAGTAGAGCAACCTGCATGGAGCAGACTCTCAATAAAAGTCTGCTTATACAAATAACCAAAGCTTATTTTCACATTTGAAAACATAACCACCTGAGAATTCCATTTATTGTCAAAGATCCATACAGTCTCATTTCAGCCTTATTAATAAGCAAAGAGGGTAAGTGGTATGGCACATGTAATGGTATTCTGGAAAATAAGTCTGCTTATAAAAGTACTTTCTGTAAACATTTTCAATCTTAAGATAATACTGACAGATGTCCAAGAATAATTTATTACTGCAAATTATTGGAAGGAGATAATCCAAACCATATGTATTTTGTAATGGACAAGAAAACTGTTAACAAGGGCAGTTGGGAATAAGACTCACTGTGAAAATAAATACAGTCTTCTTTGTCTATATTAAAGCTATTTACCTGTTACAGTTTTTGAGACTGTGGAAACTAGTGCCTTCACTGTGGAAGGAGCAATTTCAGCAAAACGGTGGACTATAGGAAGCTTCAGACCCTTGTTCTCCCATTAAGGCACCAACTTAACAGCTATAAGGAATAAAATACCTTTGTGAGAACTCTATAAGTTAGGGGCCATAGCTCCCACAACAAGCATAAACAAGAGAAGTGGTGGTTCCAAAGGAGTAAAATAATTCACTGTATTTTGTTCACCATATACAATACTCCTTACCTTAGTAGGGTCATACAATAGGAAGAATATCACCTAGTTACCAGCCCCTTCCTGGAGACAAAAGAAATAGGGTGGAACTTAAGAACAGTATTCTGGCTTCTCTGGGAGCTATAGAAAGAACTCATTTCTGTCTTGCCTGGCTCAGGGTGTTAGTAAGAATAACAGCAGCATAGTTTGGATATCAGGTTGGAGGCCAGTGAAAACAGAAATGAGTGCCTTGGTGCACTGGAACAGCAGAGGCTCTGAGCTCATGCAGGCAGGCACTAGGCAGAGCAAGAGAATAAGGGCAGAATATTTCAATAGAAACTGAAATCTCCTGAGAAGAAATGGGAAATCAAGACAGACAGGCGCGCGCACCCCCCCCCCCGCCACACACACCCCTGTATATACTAAAAGCACACAAATAGGGGCTCCTGGGTGGCTCAGTTGGTTAAGCGTCCGACTTCGGCTCAGGTCATGATCTCACGGTTCGTGAGTTCAAGACCTGCGTCGGGCTCTGTGCTGATAGCTGAGAGCCTGGAGCCTGCTTCAGATTCTGTGTCTCCCTCTCTGTCTCTGCCCCTCCCCTGCTCGTGTTCTGTCTCTCTCGTGAAAATGAATAAACATTAAGAATAAAATAAAATAAAATAAAAGCACACACATAATCCCAAAGAAGACATATCAGGAAAGGTCTGAGAGGCCTCAGAATCTCTAGCTAGTCTATTTGATGAAGGTCTTCCCCTGAACAAAATCAGTCCATAAACACTGGGAGGATGGCTGTTTTTTCAATGACAAAAATTTCAACAAAATACCATAAGACATACAAAGAAACAGGGAAACATGGCCTGATCGAGGGATTAAAATTAAGCCCCAGAAATTGAGCATAAAGAAATGTAGATCTATAAGGTTCATAAGAATGTAAAGTAACTGTCATAAGGATGATCAGTGACCTTAAAAAAAACACAGACAACTACACAAATCAGGAAAACAATGCATAAACAAAATCAGAATACTGCAAAGAAATAAACTTTTTAAAAAAAAAAACATTCTGAAGCAAAAAATACAATAACAGAACTGAAAAATGCACCACCACAGTTTGAAAACAAACAATTAGGCAGAAGAAAGAACTGGCAAACTTAAACACAGGTCATTTGAATCACTGAGTCAGAGGAACAAAAGGAAAACAGAATGAAGAAAAAGTAAATAGAGCCTAAGAGACTTATGGGACACAATCAAAGAATCCTACAAATGTATTATAGCAGTTGTAAAAAGAAAAGATAAGGAAAAAACAATGGCTGAAAACTTCCCAGATCTAAGGAATGAAATGAAAATACAAACTCGAAATCAATGAACTCAAGCTAGCACAAACACAAAGAGACCTAAATTATAACCAAACTGTTCAAAGTCAAAGATAATCTTGAAAAAAAGCAAGAGAAAAATGACTTATCATGGACAGAGAATCCTCAGTAAGATCAGCAGATTTCATAGCAGAAACCTTGCTGTTCAAAAGAAATGGGATGATATACTAAAAGGGCTAATGAGGGGCGCCTGGGTGGCTTAGTCGGTTAAGCGTCCGACTTTTGCTTAGGTCATGATCTCGCAGTTCGTGGGTTCGAGCCCTGCGTCGGGCTCTGTGCTGACTGCCAGCTCAGAGCCTAGAGCCTGTTTCAGTCTGTGACTCCCTCTCTCTCTGACCCTCCCCTGCTCACGCTGTCTCTCTCTCCTAGAAATAAAAAAAAAAGGGGGCTAATGACAGAAAAAAAAATGTCAACCAAGATTATTGTGTCCTATAAAACTGTGCTTCCAAACTGAAGGAGAAATTAAGATCTTCACAGATAAATAAAAACTGAAGGAATGTAATACTACTACCTGCTATACAATAAAGAAAAAAAAATACTAGAGAGTCCTGCAAATTGAAACCAAAAAGTGCTAGACAGCAACATGAAATCATATTAAAGTATAAAGTTATCCAGTAAAGGTAAAAACACAAATATAGAATCCTGTATTATAAGTTTGTTACTTAAATCCACTTTTACGGAGTATAAAATACAAAAACGCTTTAAAAAAAACCTATAAATCTGTGTTACTAGATATACAATATATAAAGATATAATTTGTAACAATAATAAATGGGGAACAACTATAAGGGAGTAAGGATTTTTGTATGTGATTAAAATTATCAGTTTAAAATAGATTTTTTTAACTTTTATGATACTTTATATAATTCAAATTATATCCAAAAGAAAAACTATAGAATACACACAAAATCAAATAAGAAGGAATTACAACATATCACTACGAAGAAAAATTCAAACACAGAAAAAGCAGTATGAGAAATAAAGGACAAAAAAGCTGTAAGGCATCAAAAACAAGTAACAAAATGACGATGGTAAGGCCTTCTGTATCAATTAGTTTAAATATAAGTAGATTACACTCCTAATTCAAAATACTTAGAATGAGTGG
This sequence comes from Hyaena hyaena, assembly GCF_003009895.1. Lineage (NCBI taxonomy): Eukaryota > Metazoa > Chordata > Mammalia > Carnivora > Hyaenidae > Hyaena > Hyaena hyaena. Next base: position 2,131,841 of record NW_024080854.1, read on the forward strand.
ATTAAACAAACAAGATCCAACACTTTATTACATACAAGAGACTCACTTTATACACTGAAAATATAAGGATGGAAAAAGATATTCTGTGAAAATAGCAAGAGCAAAGCTGTCTGTGCTAACAGCAGTCAAAAAGACTTCAAGTCAAAATTGTCACAAGATGAATGGATCAAGAAGATGTGGTTTATCTATACAATGGAATACTACACGGCAATGAGAAAGAATGAAATCTGGCCATGTGTAGCAACGTGGATGGACCTTGAGGGTGTTATGCTGAGTGAAATAAGTCAGGCAGAGAAGGACAGATACTATATATTCGTACATATAGGTGGATTAGGAGGAACTTAACAGAAGACCATGGGGGAGAAGAAGGGGAAAATAGTGGGAGAGAGGGAGGGAGGCAAACCATTACAGACTCTTGAATTCCGAGAACAAACTGAGGGCTGATGAGGCGTGGAGGGGAAGCGGGGAGATGGGCATGGAGGAGGGCACTTATGGGGATGAGCACTGGGTGTTATATGGAAACCAACTTGACAATAAACTATAAAAAAAAAACTGTCACAAGAGACAAAGAAGTATATCATATAATGATAAAGAACACAGCTCACAAGGGGGATCTAACAGTATAAATATTTATTTAGCAAACACTGTAGCTCTTTATATGAAGCAAACACTGACAAAACTGAAAGGAGGAATAGTCAAAAAACAATAGTAGGAGACTTCAACACCCTTCTATCAGTAATAATACGAACAACCAGACAGAAGATGAAAAAGGAAATAGAGGGCTTGAACCACACTATACACTAACTGGACCTAACAGACACTCACACAACAATGTAAAATACATTATTCTCAAGTGCACATCGAACATTCTGCTGGACAGATCTTGAGTCAGGCAAACAAACAAACAAGACAAAACAAACAAAAAACATCCAAGTCTTAACAACATAAAAACTGAATTCGTAGAAAACATCTTTTCCTAACACAATGAAATAAAACTTATTAAGCAGAAGGAAAACTTAAAAATCTGTAAATATATGTGTATTAGGGTTCCCCAGGGCACAAATCGAATATATATAGAGATACACTGGGTCACATGATTATCGAAATTGAGAAGTTCCACAATACACCATCTGCAGGCTTTAGAACCAAGAAAGCTAGTGGTGTAATTCAGTCCAAATGTGAAGGCCTGAGAATCAGAAGTGCCAGTAGTATAACTCCAAAGTTATACTTTGGAGTTTTCTCAAGGCAAAGGCTTGAGAAAAGGGATCGGGGTTGAGTGCCACCACTGGTACAAGTCCCAGAGTCCAAAAAAGCCAATGAATGAGGAGTTCCGGTATCAGAAAGAAGGAGAAGATGGATGTCCAAGTTCAAGAAGAGAGACATACAATTTGCCCTTTCTCTGCCTTTTTGTTCTATTTGGGCCTTAAACACATTTGGATGGTACCTGCCTAGTAGACTTCTTTATTCAGTGTACTGATTCACATGCTAATTGCTTTCTGAACCCATTCACGGACATACCCAAAAATAATGTTGTATTGGCTATCTGGGCATCCCTTAGCCCAGTCAAGTTGGCACATAAAATTAACCATCACAAAATGGATATTAAACAACATACTTTTAAATAGCCAATGGGTCATTTTAGCCACTCTGAGAACTCTAGATGCTGGCGAGGGTGTGGAGAAACAGGCACCCTCCTACACTGTTGGTGGGAATGTAAACTGGTGCAGCCCCTCTGGAAAACAGTGTGGAGGTGCCTCAAAAAATTAACAATAGAACTCCCGTAGGACCCAGCAATAACACTGCTAGGAATTTACCCAAGGGATACAAGAGTGCTGATGCACAGGGGCACATGGACCCTAATGTTCATAGCAGCACTCTCAGCAATAGCCAAATTGTGGAAAGAGCCTAAGTGTCCGTCAACTGAGAAATGGGTCAAGAAGATGTGGTTCATCTATACAATGGAATACAACATGGCAATGAGAAAGAATGAAATCTGGCCATGTGTAGCAACGTGGATGGACCTTGAGGGTGTTATGCTGAGCGAAATAAGTCAGGCAAAGAAGGACAGCTACCATATGTTTGCATGTATAAGAGGATTCGGAGGAACTTAACGGAGGACCGTGGGGGAGAAGAAGGGGGGAAATAGTGGGGGAGAGGGAAAGAAGCAAATCCTGAGAGACTCTTGAATGCTGAGAACAAACTGAGGACTGATGGGTGTAGGGTGGAGGGGAAGGGGGGTGATGGGCATGGAGGAGGGCACTTGTTGGGATAAGCACTGGGTGTTATATGGAAACCAACTTGACAGTAAATTTTTTTAAATAAATAACCAATGGGTCAAAGAAGTCACAAGGGAAATTAGAAAATATCTTGAGACAAATGAAAATGAAAACACAATATACCAAACCTTTAGGGACACAACAAAAGCAGTGCTAAGAGAGAAGTTGTATTAGTAAATGTTTACATTAGGAAAGAAGAAAGATGTCAGATCAACAACCTAACTTTATACCTCAGGAACTAGAGAAGGAGGAACTAAGCCTCAAGTTAGCCAAGGGAAGGAAATAACAAAGATCAAAACTGAAATAAATGAAATGGAAGCCAGAAAAATAGAAATCATCAAGGAAACTAAGAGCTTGTTTTTAAACTTCAACAAAAATTCAGAAATCATTAGCTAGATTAAGAACAAAAAGACTCAAAACTAAACATCAGAAAGAGGGGTTATTACAACCAATACCACACCAGTCCTCTTCAAACTTCTGCAAAAAAACTGAAGAGGAAACAACATCCCATACGCACTCTATGAAACCATCATTTCCCTTTGTAGGAGTGCTGTCAATACTAATTCCATCTTTGACCCTACCATCTTGTTCATGTTCATTTGATTACCTCTCTCGGGGTTACATTTTCCAGGCCCCCTGGAGATTAATATACATACCTTAGGAGGGCTGCCAACGCTAGAATGAGGTGGGAGGCATGTTTTGGGTTCCTGTGAATCTGTCAGCCATAACACAGTCTTTCCCCCTTGTGAGGCACTGGTAGTGCCACAAAATTTAATAAAAGGTTAGCTGTCAATTAGGTGCATGCAAAGTCTTTGAGGTACGTGTTACCCTGTGATCTCATTACACCATCCTTCTTTGTGTCCCTTAGCTCTAATACAATCTGTGGACTAAGGTCTGGATTTTCTGGAGAATAACTATGTAGTTTCCATAGATCTCTTCCACCTGATTGCCCCATCCATAAATTACCCTGAATAAAACTCTGTGTATACTATATGGAATCACCACCTTTATATTCCTGTCTCAAAGTCCCTTCTCAATTTGGAGGATACTTTAATGTCCCTCCCCAGCTTTCTAGCACCCTAATACCAAAGCCAGACAAAGACATTAGAGAATAGACCAGTACCTCTGATGAATGCTGATGCAAATTCTTAGCAAAATACTACTAAACCAAATTCAGCAGCATACTCCAACTAATTTATTTCTGGAATTTAAGGACAGTTCAACCTACAAAAATAAGTTAATGTAATATGGCAGATTAACAGAATGAAGGATGGAAACAATATCCTCTCATAGTAAAAACTCAGTAAGTATAAAAGGAAATGATCTTGACATAAAAAAAGATTCATATTAAAAGCCCACCATTAATATCATAGTTAATAGTGAAAAATTGAAAGCTTTTCCTCTTGTAATCATGAGTAAGACAAGGATGCCTTCTTTCTCTATATCTTTTCAACATGGTGCTAGAAGTCCCAGCCAGAACAATTAGGAAATTGAGCCAACAGGGGTGGCTCAATTAGTTAAGTGTTTGACTTTGGCTCAGATCATGATCTCCAGTTTGTGATTTCAAGCACCACCATGGGCTTTCTTCTGGTAGTGCAGATCTGGCTTTGGATCCTCTGTCTCAGACCCTCCCTCTGCTCCTCCCCTGCTTACACGTATTTGTATACAAGCTCTTTCCCAGAATAAAGAAACATGAAATGAAAATGAAATGAAATGAAATGCACCCAAATCAGAAAAAAGACTCTTAACTATAAAGAACAAACTGACAGCTACCAGAGGGGAGTTGGGGGGGATGAGGGCGGGTAATATATGTGATGGGGATTAAGGAGTACATTTGATGTGATAAGCCTCAGGTGTTGTATGAAAATGCTGAATTCCTGTATTGTACGTCTGAAACTAATATTATACTGTGTATTAACTGGAATTTAAATGAAAAGCTTTTTAAAAATTTAAAAAAATGAACAATTTATAAAGAAAAATTTAAAAACAATTCCAATGAAGAAAAATTAAATTCTTAGGAATAAGCCTAAGGAGGTGAAACACTTATACACTGAAAAGAAGAAAACACTGCTGACATAAAATAAAGATGACAGTAAAAAGTAAAAAAAGCATTCCTTGTTCATGAATTGGAAGATTTACTGTTAGTAAATGTCCTTACATCCCAAAGGAATCTATAGATTTAACACAGTCCTTCTTAAAATCCCAATGACATATTTTGCAGAAACAGAAAAACCCATCCTAAATTCCATATGGTATCTCAATGGACCCTAAAGAACCAAAATAATCTTGAGAAAGAATAAGCTAAAGGACTCAGAGTTCCTCATGCCAAAACTTACAAAGCTACAGTAATCAAAACAATATATATAGTACTGGCATAACAGCAGACATATAGACTGATGGAATAAAATAGAAAGCCCAGAATAAACCCTTACATATATGGTCAAATGGGTATCCAGTCCATTCAGTAACAACAAGGGTACCCAGTCCATTCAGTGGCTGAAAGGACAGCCTTTTCAACAAACCATGCTTGGAAAACTAGATATCCATACTGAAAAGAAATGAAGTTGGGGAGCACCTGGGTGGTTCAGTCAGTTAAGTGTTCAACTTATGATTTTGGCTCAGGTCACAATCTCACAGTTCATGGACTAAACCACGTGTCAGGCCCTGAGCTGACACTATGGAGCCTGCTAGGGATTCTCCCTCTCCCTCTTTCTCTACCCCTCTCCTGCTCATGCTTTCTCTCTCTCTCCTCCTCCCTCTCTCTCTAAATTAATATTGTAAAAAAATGAACTTGGACCCTTAAATTTCACCATATATGAAAATTAAACTCAAAATGGATCAAAGGCCTATCTGAAGGACCTAAACTACCAAACTTTTAGGGATGAAACAAGGCGAAAGCTTCATGACACTGGATTTGGCAACAGTTTCCTGAATAGGATACCAAAGTATAGGCAACAAAAATAAACTGGACTGCACCAAAATTTAAAACTTTTATTCATCAAAGGACACTATCACCACAGAAGGAAAAGGGCAACCCAAAGAATGGGAGACAATATTTGAAAATCATATATCTGGTAAGGGTTTAATATGCAGAATACATAAAGTACTCCTAAAACTCAACAACCAAAATCAAACAACCTGATTTAGAAATGGGCAAAGGGACTTGAATAGATATTTTTCAAACAAAGAAAAACAAATGGCCAATAGGCACATGAAAATATGTTCAACATCACTGATAATTATGGATGTAAAAGCAAAACTATAACTGTGGAAAAAGTGGAGTGCTATTGGTGGGATTATAAAATGTTGCAACCACAATGAAAACAACATGGCTGTTCATTAAAAATTAAAAAATAGAATTTAGCTATGATCCAGCAACCCCACTAATAGGTATATGTCCAAAGGAATTGTAAACAGGGTATCAAAAAGATATCTGCATGCCCATCTTCATAGCAGAATTATTCACACTAGCCAAAAGCTGGAAACAACCCAAATCTCCATGGACGATCAAACTGGTAAACAAAATGTGGCATATAGATGCAGTGGGATATTATTCGGGCTTAAAAAGGAAGAAATCCTGGGGGATGCCTGAGTGGCTCAGTCAGTTAAGCATCCAACTCTTGATTTCTGCTCAGGTAATGATCTCATGGTTGTGAGATTGAGCCTAGCACATTGAGATCCATGCTGGACATGGAGCCTGCCTAAGATTCTCTCTCTCTCCCCGCCCTTCCCCTCTTCAAAAAAAATTAAAGAAATTGTTAAGAAAGGAAGGAAATCGTGGGGGAAAGGGAGAGAGGCAAACCATGAGAGACTCTTGAATGCTGACAAAAACTGAGGACTGATGGATGTTGGGGGGAGGAGGGATGGGCATGGAGGAGGACACTTGTGGGGATGAGCACTGAGTGTTATGTGGAAACTAATTTGACAATAAACTATTTGTAAAAAAAAAAAAAAAGAAAGGAAGGAAATCCTACCACATGGATGAACCATGAGGACATTATGCTAAGGGGAATATGCTAATCACATAAATACAAATACTATAAGATACCACTTATATGAAGTATCTAAAGTAGTCAGATTTATAGAAACAAAAAGTAAAATGGTGGTTATCACGGCCTAGAAGAAGGGAAAGAGGAAATAAATAGGAGTTGTTTAATGGGTGTACAGTGTCAGTTTTGCAAGCAGAAAAAAGTTTGGAAATCTGTTGCACAATAAGATGAATATACTTAATACTATTGAATTGAACACTTAAAAAATGGTTAACATGTTAGGGGCAACTGGGTAGCTCAGTCAGTTAAAAGCCCAACTCTCTTTTTTTTTTTATTTTTTTTTTTAACAAATAGTTTATTGTCAAATTAGTTTCCACATAACACCCAGTGCTCAACCCCACAAGTGCCCTCCTCCATGCCCATCCCCCCTCCCCCCAACATCCATCAGTCCTCAGTTTTTGTCAGCATTCAGGAGTCTCTCATGGTTTGCCTCTCTCCCTTTCCCCCACCATTTCCCCCCTTCTTCTCCCCCTCGTTCCTCAGTTAAGTTCCTCCTAATCCCAACTCTTGATTTCAGCTCAGGTCATGGTTTCAGGAGTCTGAGCCCCACATCAGGCTCTGTGCACTGCTAATGTGGAGTCTGCTTGGGATTCTCTATCTCCCTCTGTTTCTCTCTCTCTACCCCTCTTGGTTCATCCTGTCTCTCTCTCTCTGCCCCTCCTGGTTCATGCTCCATCTCTCTCTCTCTCTCTCAAAAAAAAAAAAAAGGAAAGGAATGGAAAGGGAAAGAAAAGGGAAAGGAAAGGAAAGGAAGAAAGGAAGAAAAAAAATACACACATGCACAGAGTGCAGTCCTAAGAGTTTTTGGCTTTTAATAAGGCCTGTGTTTTTTCAAATATATCTTTCACAACTTCATCACATTTCACAATTTTTCTAAACAATGCCCTGTCAAAGTTGCCAATATTAAAGTTTGCTTTATACAGATATCTATATGATGTGAAACTAGCAAACTCTCTATACACTTTAAAATTCTAATTAAAAGTAAAATATTGGGAAAGATACTTTCCTTTATTGCTTTTAAATTGCGTTCCACATATGGAGTGTAAACTTATTTACTTCTCACAACTTTCCAATATAATAAAATATTCTAGTAATTTGTTAACAACAAAAATATTTGATTAATAAAATGCTGGCTAAGAACACTATGAATGAGGAAGCTTTAAGTGCATTTTTAAAAGCTAAACTCAGGAACGTTTATTACTCAGTTATCAAATTCCCCTGGTCGAGCTAAGTGTCAGAATAACAGAACTCAGGACTATGCAAGATTTCCACTGTGCACTATATAGTTAATTGACAAATGTTTCAGTTTCATTGGGATATGTGAAAGTTCTTCCTGTAATCATACTTTTGAAGGATTTATCAGGAATTTTATTTGATTTTAACTTACATCTCGATCATTTTTTAACAGAACTCCTGGGACCTTTGGACAGAGGAGATACGCTAAATGAAGCTTTTGTTGGCCTATCTTTAGCTCAAGGAGAAGACACATTTCCAGATGACCTCCCTCCCTTTTGTTCAATCCATAAACATATCATTCAACAAAGAACACTGAATGTCTCTTCTAACAGGTAAGATATGTTGAAATAAGACAACTGCTCCACAAAGTATTTAGTATTAAACAAGTTAAATATTCCCTGTTTAAACACAAACTAATAGTAAAGCAAGGATATTTAAAAATATCAAAGAAAAAAATGTGTATTTTCTCATGTCAACGACTTTATGGTAGTTTGTTCATGCAAGAGCAATTATGATGTAATTGAGTATAAACAGAGTATCATTAGAATGAATGTTATTGCAGACTAACATGAATGTGAAATTACTATAATATACCAGATTCTGGTCTTACTCTTGTTAAATTTTAGATTCTTAAATCTAATCATCTGTTAAATTTGTTGGATTAGATTAAAATATTAATTTTTAGTATATTTGAATTATAATTTATATGATCGTACTTATGAAGGTTACCATTAGTTTCTGAAATCTGATAACTGATGATTCATATCTATGTAGCTGATTATATTGGGTTGAGAAAATAAAGGATAAATGTGAAGTAAATATACTAGACAAAGTAATATTATTTATAATGGTAGTTATGTTAATTATGATAATGCTCTGAAGCAAAGGTCAGCAAACTTTTTGTGTAAAGCACCAAATAATAGGCTTTGTTGTTCATACAGATTTTATCATAACACTCACTCTGCCATCGTAATATGAAAGCAGCCATACACAATACATAAATAAACGAGAATGACTGTGTTACAATAAAACTTTATTTACAAAAATAGGCAGTGGGCAAGATTTGGCCCCTGTTCTATAGTTTACATACCTGCTCTTGAGGATCCCAAATATATACAATTACTGTTAAGAGGCCATATTTTTCATATATATCATATTTCAATATATTTCATATTTCCTGTCAATTACACATATATACTTATAATATCCTTGAGAAAAATGCCTCAAACTGCATAGTTTGGTTAATAGTAACTAAAGGAGAATTTCCAAGTATGGCAGAGTTTAGGGTTAAGTAAATCCTATCCCCAAGAAACAGTTTTAAAACTGGACAAAAACTACCATTTCAGAGCTCTGAAATCCAGTAGGGCAAACAACAATTTGATAAGCATTTGTTCCTGAAATAATGCTGAGCTTCTAGTAATGAAGGGGAACTCTGATGTTCTAGGGTTGCTCCCGTCCTTTCACCACTCCCAAGCTAGTTCAGCCATGTAGTTCTAGGGTAGGACAGGCTATGAAAAACAACAGCTAGTTGACATGATGTGGAGCTTTGAGTAGAAAAACCCCTGCCGAGCAATCTTATTGACAAAAATAGCAAACTAACTATCAGTAAAAGTAACAAATTTGATAGGAAATGAACAGGGAAAGCCACAGCTCTACTAGCCTGCTTAGGTCAAGTGACAGAATGGCAGACTAGCCAAAAATTTAACCAGAACATCCTGAATAAGAGAACTAAAAACAGTCTAATTAAGCTCTTTACACATTCCTGACAGAGTTGTATAACCTCTTTTTTTTTTTTTTTTTTTGGCTCCCTTTTATCTTTCAGGGCCCTAAATTTTCCCCTTTTGCTTCTTTCTTCCTTCACACCCAACTGCCAGAAGGTGCTTCTCCCTTTTTGCCTTTTTTTCACCCACTCCTCTCTCCACCCCAGAAATGTGCATTTAAAAAACTATCCCTTCAAACTGCATGGTTTGGTTCATGCTCTCTAAGAACACCAGGAATTGGAGATCATGCACTAGTATTTGGTATTTTTTCCATTTTATTTATAATTGTTTGGAAGTTCTCTATCAAGTCATGCTGAAGTTGTGGCTTTCATGCAATTTGTTTCTTCCTTTATTATGTTCTATATTCTTTATAGAGAAAATACTGGGAGGTGGAAAGGAAAGCAGCCATTATTATCTTTAACTACCTGGCAGTCCTACTTCTTTATTTACTTTTTTAAAAACAATGTTACTGGGGTATAATATTCCATAAAATTCACCCTTTGTAAATAAACGATTCAACAATGCTGGCTGAATGTATAAAGTTGTGCAACTACCACCACAGTGTAGTTTTAGAACATTTCCACTGGCACAAAATTCCCTTGTGCCAGTTTACAGTCCATTCCCACTTCTACCTCCAGCCTAACTCAGTCAGCGTGTCTGCTTCCTGCCTCTAGAGGAATTTCATATAAACAGTATCATACAGTCTGGAAACTTCATATAAATGAATTCAGGCAATATGTTGTCTTTTGTTGGTCAGGCTTCTTTCACTTAGCATTATGGTTTCTGAGGTTCATACATGTTATACTGTGTAATTTATTCCTTTGTAATTTCTGAATAGTATTCCATTGTATGGATATACCATATTTTGTTTATCCACTCACCAGCTGCTGGATATTTTAATTACTTTTAGCTTTTGGCTACATGAATAATGTTGATATAAATATTCACGTAAGTCTTTGAGAGACATACGTTTTTACTTCTCTTGGGTAGATATCTAGGAGCAGAACTGATGGATCATGTTCTCAGTTTATATTTATGTTGTTAGTTTTTATAAACTACCAACTTGTTTTTCCAAAGTGATTAACATTTTACATACCCATCAGCAAGGTACAAGGGTTTCAGTTTCTCCATATCCTCATCTGCGGTTGATACTGTCAGTCTTTTTTATTATAACCACTCTCCTGGGTATAGTGTCTCATGATTTTAATTTGCATTTCCCTAATAACGAATGACGTTGACCTTTTCTATGTGGTTATTAGCCATTAGCATATCTTCTTTGGTGGAATATTTATTCAAAACTTTGTCCATTTTTTAAATAAGTTCTCTTATTATTGAGTTATAAGACCTCTTTATATATTCTCAATTGTAAGTCCTTTATCACATATGTGATTTGCAAATATTTTCTCCTAGTCTGTGGCTTGCCCTTTCATTTTCCTAAGCAGTGTCTTTTGAAGCGCAAGAGTTTCAGATTTTGCTAAAAGACAATTTAGTTTTTTATTTCTTTTATTAATTGTACTTTTATATATAAGAAATCTTTTTCTCACCTAAAATTACAAAAGTTTTATGTTTTCTTCTGATAGTTTTACAGTTTTAGCTCTTACACCCAAGTCGATTTTGAGTTAATTTTTATTTATGATGTCATATAAGGGTTAAAGTTCATTATTCTGTACATGAAAATCTAACTGCCTTTACTCCTTTGTCAAAAATCAGTTGACCCTAAGTGTAAAGAGTTATTTCTGGGTTTGCCATACTGTTCTATTGATCTATGTGTCTACCCCACTAAAACAAGTGTGAGACTCAGTTATACAGAGGGCTCCACTGAACCAAAATCTCACAAAATACATTCCAATACCACAAAAATAAACAGGAAAGAGATGAAGAGTTCTAATCAGTTATACTTCAAAAAAGCAGAAAAATGAAGACCGACACATATCAGTTGAGAAAAATTCTCTCCCCTAAAACAGCCATGAAGTACAAGAAAACTGTATGGCAACAATCCAAGTACTATAGAAACCCACTCTGAATTAGATGGACAAATCTAAGGGCCGGAGGCGGGGGCAAGGGGAGAGAATGTGGTGGGGAAAGAGGATGCTCACTACATTCAAAAAACAAAAGGAAATAAATATCTTAGAAATGAAAAATAAATTACAAGGCACTCTAATGGGAATAAATTCAAATTAAAATTTAATAAAAGGCACTGAAAATGGCAGAAAAAATATGCAAGAAAATAGAAATTGAGGAATATATTCTTAATATAATGTATATAACTTAGTCCTAATGCTAGTATCTTATTTAATAGGCAATCACTGAGGGCATTTCCACTAAAATCAGAAACAAGACAAGAATACCCTCTATCTTTGCTACTATTCAACACTGTACTAGAGGTATTGCCATTACAATTAGATCAACTAGATCAAAGATTGGCAAACTATGGCCCAATGACCAAATGCAAACCTGCTGCTTTTGTAAATACAGCTTTATTAGAACACATCCATACCCATTTATTTATCTATTTATTGTTTATGGATTGGTAGTTGAGACTGTATGGTCCTCAAAGCCCAGATAATTTACTATCTGGTATTTTAAAGTTTGCCAATCCTTGAACTAGAGAACAAAAATTGGTAAGGAGGGTGCCTGGGTGGCTCAGTCGGTTGAACATCATACTTCAGCTCAGTCGTGATCCTCCAGTCCATGGGTTCAAGCCCTGCATCAGGCTCTGCACTCATGGTATGGAGCGTGCTTGGATTCTCCCTCCCTTCCTCCCTCTGCCCCTTCTTTGCACTCGCTCCCTAAACAAACAAACTTTTAAAAAATTGGTAATGAACTAAAACTATCTCCATTTGCAGTGATATGACAATATGACAGAAGAGTACTAGGGAATCAATGATAAAATCAAATATTTTAAAAATACAGTAAGGTAGAAAGATGTAAAATTAATGTACAAGAACAAATAGCCTTCATATACACAAACAGTAAAGAGTTAGAGATGGCAATGGTAGAGGAAAACCCCATCTATGTTATCAACAAAGATTAAATACTGAGAAATAAACTGAACAAATATGCAAATTCCACATGATAGAAGTCTTACAACACTGTGAAAGATATAAAAATGGCCTTGAACAAATGGGAAGATATCCTTCTTGAATAGGAGGACTCAACATCATATAGATGTCAGTTCTCCCTAAATCAATGTATTATATTATTAAACTAACTACATTTAATGTAATCTCAATAAGAGGACCAACATACTTTTTACTGAGTTAGATAAGGTGATATTAAAGTTCACATAGAAAATTAAAACAAAGAAGAAACTATGGGAGCAGAGCTAGACCTACCAGATAGTAAAACATCCTAATTATAAAGCCTTATAATATTATAATACTTGTAGTTTTATTCTTATGTGATTATTAGATTAGTATCTGCTCATTAACCTATAAACTCCAGGAAGGGGAAAACCACCCTGACTCTTTGATACTATCATTTCTCTTAAGTCCTACCAGAATGCCCAGAGCATACTTGGTACTGCATACCTACTGCACTCTTCAAGTTCTCAAGCATGTAGTGGAGGAAGCAGAATGCTACAGATAAAAAACAAGCAGAAATAAATAACTAAAGGTCATTCAATTAATGATAAGGACTAGGAAAAAATACAAAGAACTTTTGAGTAGAGAAGGTACTATTTGAGTTACAGGCTGAATGATAAGGAGTCATCTAGGTGAGGAAGCAGTAAATTGACAGAGGATTCCAGGGAGAGCAAAGTATCCATGCAAAGGCCCTTTGTATAACAGAGAGCCAAGACAGCTAAACTGTAAAGGGGGATGGAAGATGATAAATTACTAGAGCCTTTTTAAGGCATATTAGTATGTATGATCTTTGTTTTAATTATAGTGAGAAGCCAATATATGATATTAGAGTATAGAAGTGGGCAAAATAATAGATTCCCAAAGATGTCCATATCCTAATCTCCAGAAATTATAAATATGTTACATTATGTTGTAAACGTGAATTATGGAAACAGATGGAATTAAGGGTGTTAATCATCTGACTTAAAAATATGAAGATTTGGTGTGCCTGGGTGGCTCAGTCGGTTAAGCGTCTGACTTCAACTCAGGTCATGATCTCACCGTTCCTCGGGCCCCGAATCGGGCTCTGTGTGGGGCTCAGAGCCTGGAGTCTGTTTCAGATTCTGTATCTCCTTCTCTCTCTGCCCCTTCCCTGCTTTCCCTCTATCTTTCTCTCTCTCAAAAATAAGTAAACATTAAAAAAATTTTTTTAATAGGAAGATTATCCCAGATTATCCAGATAGGCCTAATGTAATCCTTAAATCTAGAAGAGGGTCCTTAAATATGGATGAGAGAGGCAGAAGAATCAGAATCTGAGTGATTCACTGTGAGATGGACTCAACCTACACTGCCAGCTTTGAAAATAGTGGAAAGGAGCCAGGATCCAAGGAATGTAGGCTAGCCTCTAGAAGCTCAAAAATGCAGGAAAAGGGGTTATTTTCTAGCAATTCCAGAAAAGGAATGTGCCCTGTTTAAGCCACTAAATTGTTAAAACAGCAAGGAAAAATTAATACAAATTGTGAGGATTTGTCCTGCATTTTTAATAGATCATTTTGAATGACTAGGCTGGCTTGACAGGGAAATCTACCTTGACATCAGTCACAATTTTGATGTGAGGTCTGATCTCACACTTCAGCATATGAATTCTGGAGCTCAGGGCTAAATCTGAGTATCAGAACTACATTGGGAAAGTTTAACTACCCCAAGATACTTGAAGTTTTTGTCTGTAAGAGTTCATTAATATTTCAAGCTCTATAAAAGAGAGAAGCACAGAGAACAGAATGGCAACATAGCCCACGAACATGGGCCTACTCAGCAGGGGTTAACGGTATATCTACGTTTGCTCACTTTGTATCCACAGCCTCCAACCCCAAACCAGCCACAGAGTGGGGATTCAACAAATATTCCATCCATAAATGATTGACTGAACCATAAAATATTAGTCTACTTTATAAAATGTCCTCTTAATTTTAAATCCTTACCATTCATTATCCCATACATTCTTCATATGCCTATATGACTGAATAAATTATTTTTTATTCTAAACTTACTTATTTAAAGTCAAGTTAGTTAATATACAGTTTAATATTGGCTTTAGGACTAGAACCCAGTGATTCGTCACTTACATACAACACCCAGGGCTCATCCCAACAATTGCCTTCTTTAATGCCTATCACCCATTTAGCCCATCTCCTCACTCACCTCCCCTCAAGCAACACCCAATTTGTTCTCTGTATTTAAGAGTCTCTTATGGTTTGCCTCCCTGTTTTTATCTTATTTTTCCTTCCTTTCCCCTATGTTGTTTCTTAAACTCACCATTAGTGAAATCATATGGTATCTATCTTTCTCTGAGTGACTTATTTTGCTTAGCATTCTAGTTCCATTCCTGTTGTTGCAAATGGCAATATTTCATTCTTTTTCATCACCAAGTAGTATTCCATTGTGTGTGGGGGTAATTATATATATATATATGTCATTATTAATCATATATGTGTATTGTGTATAATTATATGTGTGTATATACATATATACATACACACACACACACACATATATATATGCACACACATTTTCCAGAGTGACTGCACCAGTTTGCATTCCCACCAGCAGTGCCAAAGGGTTCCCTTTTCTCCATATCCTTGCTAATATCTGTTGTTTCCTGAGTTGTTCATTTTAGCCATTCTGACAGGTTTGAGGTGCTATCTCATTGTGTTTTTGACTTGTATTTCCCTGATAATGATTCATGCTGAGCATCTTTTCACATGTCTTAACCACCTGGGTGTCCTTTTGAAATGTATTTGATGAACATAAGAGAAGGTAACCAAGGGGACAAAACTTAAGAGACTCCCAAATACAGAGAACAAACTTAGCATTGCTGGAGGGATGGTAGGCGGGGATGGGCTAAATGGACAAGGGGCATTAAGCAGAATACTTGTTGAGATGGGCACTGGGTATTATACATAGGGGATGAATCACGGGATTCTATTTCTGAAATCATTATTGCACTATATGCTAACTTGGATGTAAATTTTAAAAAAGAAAAATAAAAAAAGAAAAGTGTCTGTTCATGTCTTTTGCCCATTTCTTCACTGGATTATTTGTTACTGGGGTGCTAAGTTTGATAACTTCTTTACAGATTTTGGATATTAACCCTTTATCTTATATGCCATTTACAAATATCTCTTCGCATTCTGCTGGTTGCCTTTTAGTTTTGTTGATTATTTCCTTCACTGTCCAGATACCTAGGAATAAACCTAACCAAAAGAGGTAAAAGATCTATACACTGAAAACTACAGACAACTTTGGAAGAAATTAAAGAAGACAAAAAGAAATGAAAAACATTCATGTCATGGATCAGAAGAATATTGTTAAAATATCTATACTAACCAAAGCAATCTACACATTCAATGTAATCCCTATCAAAATACCACCAGCATTGTTATTGTTCACAGACTACAACAAACAATCCTAAAGTTTGTGCGTGACCCCAAGTGACCAAAGCAATCATGAAAAAGAAAACCAGGAGTGCCTGGGTGGCCCAGTTGGTTAAGCAGCGAACTTCACTCACGTCATGATCTCACAGTTCATGAGTTCAAGCCCCGTGTCAGACTCTGCACTTGAAGCTCAGAGCCTGGAGCCTGCTTCAGATTCTGTGTCTCCCTCTCTCTCTCTCTGCTTCTTCCCTAGTTGTGCTCTGTCTCTGTCTCTCTCTCAAAAATAAACAAACACTTTAAAAAATTAGGAAGAAAAAAGTTGGAGGCATCATAGTTCTAGACTTGAAGCTGTATTACAAAGCTGTAATCATCAAGACAGTATGGTACTGGCAAAAAAACAGACATATGGATCAATTGAACTGAATAGAGAACCCAGAAATGGACCTACAAATGTATGGCCAAATAATTTCCAACAAAGCCAAAGAGAGTACCCAGTGGAAAAAAGACAGTCTCTTCAACAAATGGTGCTGGGAGAACTGGACAGCAACATGCAAAAGATGAAATGAACATGGACCACTTTCTTACACCATAGACAAAAATAAATTCAACATGGATGAAATGTGAGACAGGAAACCATTAACATACTAGAGAAGAAAATAGACAACAACCTCTTTGACCTCGGCCATAGCAATTTCTTACTACACATGTCTTAGGAGGCAAAGGAAGTAAAAGCAAAAATGAAGTATTGGGACTTCATCAAGATAAAAAGCTTCTGCACAGCAAAGGAAACAATCAACAAAACTGAGTAAAATTTTAATTTCTGGGTAGCCTATGGCAAAATTAATAAATGGAATTCATTTGAACTAAATATAATCTAGAAACCAGCTGAAAACTGGTTTTGAATAGAATGTACAATGCTTGAGTTTATAAACAAACTTACTTGAATGTAAACTGTATAAGTGTAAACATTTTTTAATTATTCACTGATGGATCCTCCAGGACTTAGAAAACCGTCTGGAATATAACATGCTTAATAAATATTTACTGAATAAATAAAATAATTATTTTTATAATACAAGAATATTCAAGATATAAGAATACATCACTAGTAATAAGTGTGTTAAGTAGACACTTTAGACATCCAAAAGAATCAGGCACTTCCATATTAATAGCAGTTACAACGTTTAGGGTATAAATGAGTGTTTTTAAAAATCACCATAATGTGAATTGACTGAGACTTTATAAGTCACTGACACCATTATTTAATAGTTGGCTTTCATATTTTTTATGCCGCTAAGATAAACAGTCTTTAAATGGTTAATCTTTCATATTTTTTGATCTGACAATTTAAAAAAAGTTAAACAAAGAAAAAACAGTTTAGAATGAAAAAGAGCAGAGTGAGAAGGACAATAGAAAATAACTGATCCTAGGACTAAACATTTTACTTTAGGTTTGGTACTGCCCTAAACTAGTTGTTATTTTTTTTTAATATTTCCATTTCTCTAATTGCTTCAATCTTCCCCTTTTTATTATGTTATTCCCTTAAAGGTCTAAAATTCTTTAATGTAGAGTAAATAAACCTTGCATTTGTAACAAATCTATCTACTTTGATATTTACTGTCATAAATTAATAGTGATATTGTTTAGTTTCCTACTATTTATTATATCTGAATTCATACCTAAGAAACACCAAATGAAATACTAATCTTGTTAAAAAGTTACTAAATTTTGGCTTGGTTTTATTTGATTTGTTTCTACGCAAATTTCCCTTAAGTTAGAACAAACAAACAACCCCCCCATCTATCCATAATCCTTATGTGTGTCTATAAACAATATATTTGATGAAAATTTTCAGTGTTTACAAAACAAAGAAAATTGTCAACAGAATGGCTGGCGGTAGACTTACAGGAAAAAAAATTTACAGCCTATAATTCATGAAGATTGGCTCAAAACAAACTGTCCCTGCCAACAGAAAATCTGACAATTATTCTGTTGTCTAATTTGGCTCAGCTTAAGTTGACCTTGTTTATTCATCTCAGTCTTTTAATTCTTGTTAACTTGGCATAAGAAGAGAACATATGGCATATGTCTAGGAAGTCCATTTCTGCATCTTAAACCAAAATAAATGTAGAATATACTGAGCATTTCAACTATGGTGTGTTCAGCTATTAAAGTAACTTAATGTATATTACATAGGACTGATTAAGTTCATATTATCCCTACTAGATGTTTTATGTTTGCTGTCTATAAAGCTAAAAACTAAGTACAGACATCTCTTTCTGAGCTTCAGTATATGACTAAACATGGCCAATTTCAAACATATTTCCAAAGAAGACCATCAATCATAAACTCCTTTAAAATATAAAAATTAAAGGGTATTAGCAATTTGACAATGTAAAAATGTTTAGAGGTTTTCACCTAATCTCTAGCTATAAGAAAGCTGATCAAGAAAATGTGACAAAGATAGAATAAAAGTTGGAAAAGAAAAGAGTATTTCCATTTTCTCTCCAGTCTAATCTGGTCTCCAGTGAATATTTTAATTTTCATTTTCTGACCCACTAAAGCTTATTGTAAAAGAGAAGTTTCATTCTATTGTGGCTTTAATGTGTCTCAAGAAAAGCTCTGACAAAATGAGGTGCTTTACAGATTCATGGCTCTATTTTAGAATCATAGCTAACCAGTACTGGAACAAGAAAAGCAAACACCTTAAAAATCCAAAGTTCTAAAATTTACATATTTTAAGGGATAGTGTTTTGGTTTAGAATGTATTCTTTTTATTAACTAAGTGAAATGAAAAACATGAAAGTATAATTTCATGTTCAAAACTGTATTAGTATTAATAAATTTTAAAACTCTTAACCTTTGTTAGTAGACTTCACAGTGCTTCTTGCATAGTACTACTCTTCCACAAAGCTCAATACATTCAAACTTCCTAACTTGCATTCAGAATATCTTAAAATTTCAGCTACAGGGGCATCCTTATTGCCTAGAAATTCATTATCTGAAATCCTACAGTTATGAGTTTACACAGAGCAAGAACAGTCTTCATAATGTGAAATATCTAAGAATGAATTAACTACTTATAACCTTAGTCCTCACTCAAGTATTTCTCCACAGTGAATACTAGCATTTATTTCTACCTATTAAGTGCAAGGTCATCAGCAGTTTCACAGATTGTCAGCTGTGCAAATACCTACCACAGTAATGCAAAGACATTTCAAAACAACCAAAAATCTTGCATAAAGAATATTTCATGAGCTCAATGAAAGAGACATTGGAGGAATGTTCAGATCTCATGCAAAAACCACTGATAAATGAGGAAATGGCACTTAGACCAATTAAGTGAAAAAGAGAAATTCCATAAGGATAATGAAATTAAAAGAACTGCAAAAGGCGAGTTTATTATCAAAAGTATTAATAGTAGCCACAGAAAAATGAATTCCTTAAATATTTCTTGAAAAAAATAGATTTATTTATGATGATGTGTGTTGTGAAAGTCAAATGTGAAGTTAAAGATGCCATATAATGCTTCTAGAGAATCTAGTAAAAAAAAAAAAAAAACACCAAAAAACTAGGACTACTCCCCACCTGCCCAATCAAACTGACTTACTTTGTTCCTTCTAAGAATTTGTGCCTAGTTTGAAATTATAACCTTAATTTTATTAATATAAGCTTATCAGTATGTTTTCCTTTTATTTTTTAGCCAAATTGTACTATCACTATTTACGGTGATTTTCAATGCCAGTTTTAAAAGGACTCACTTTAAGGAGGCTTTTTTTATATACTTAGTTTTCCCTGGAAAGCTGTTATCCTCACATACAGACCTCATGCAGCTTAAAATATTTACATACATGGTTTCAAAATAATGCAATATAGGCCACTGAGGACAAAGGAGAAATATCTATGTACCTTCAGTTATTCTTCAGTATTCCTTATGGTCTATTTTTTTTCTGCCATAATTGTTGAATCTAGGTTCACATACCTTACTCTGTCAACAAAGAGAAATGAAAGAAGTTAGGAAACAGAAACTTATAAGGAGAGAATAATGAAAGCAGAAAATAGCCTAAGAAAGATGATGCCATTTATATACATAGAAAAAACTGAAAACAAAAGATGCTTTGGTTTTGCTATTTCATGTACAACTGAAAACAGGTGTCCTGAATTGCTTTCTGAAGATATGGAAGTTCCTAAGAAAATCGTCTAAATGGGGTCTGAAACACCCTGACACCACTATGTAATACCTTTTCCTTACAGGCCAAGCTACTGGTCTGTTACCTACTGTGCAAGATATACTAAGCTTTGCATATCCCTTCACAGAGACAAACTGCGTATCTGGAATATGGGAGAAGAATATCAGTCATCTGCAAATCTCCTATATTTAGAAATGTTAATTATTTTGCTTTTCTTATATATGTTCCTATAAACAAATTTTGGGAAATTGTTGTTCTGTGTCCCAAATAACAAAAAATAACAGAGGATACTGTGTGCTATTACCATACAAAAGGAAGTATGTCTTTTAGTGATGCTAAGATTAATCAGTGGAATTCTCCATTACAGATGGCCCCTGACTTAAGATGGTTCAACTTATGATTTTTTGACTTTATGATGGTACAGAAGTGATACACATTCAACAGAAACCATATTTCAAATTTTGAATTTTGACCTTTTCGTGAGCTAGTGATACATGGTACTGTATGTGATGCTGGGTGGTGGCAGCCAGACACAGCTCCCAGGCAGCCACATGATTAAAAGGGTAATGAACTGACTCATTTATCACCATTCTGTACCCATAGAACTATTGTGTTTTTCACTTTCAGTACAGTATTCAATAAATTAGATGAGATATTCAACACTTTATTATAAAATAGGCTTTGTGTTAGATCATCTTGCCCAACTCTAGGCTAATGTAAGTATTCTAAGCACATTTAAGGTAGGCTAGGCTAAGCTATGATGTTTGGTAGGTTAGGTGTATTAAATGCATCACTGACTTAAGGTATTTCCAACTTACAGTGGGTTTATCAGGATGTAACCCCATCAAAAGTTAAGGAAGATCTCTATAAAGTTCCCCATCAACATTTCTCTTAATGTTTTGGAATTTACTTATGAAAGCTGCCTAGATTATTATTTAACTAGGGGTAGTGAAACTGTGATCTTCTAATATTGTCATTTCTTCTACAGTTATAAGCTGGAATTCTTCTATATAGAAAAAAAAATTCCCTACTTGTTATTTGATTACCCTGAAAGGCTAAGTAAATGCTTGGTTAGTTCCCTATATTTACCAGTTTCCAGAGCCATAAATTAAGCTATCAACATGCAGTGGGGACCACTATTTTGGTAGAGGGGAGTCAAATGCATTTTTAAATGGTGTTTAATGTGTTTCAGGCCATTGTGGTTGTCAAAAGTTCAGAAATAACAGTAAAACCAATGATTCAGCAAAGTAGTAAGTAGTAAAAATTTATTGTGCACACACCAAAAAGAAAGTTTCAAACCAAAGGCACTCAAACCAAAACATGGAATGAGGCTCAGGGGTATATTATTATAGAGTACCTTATATAGTGAGAAAGCAGTGATGCTTTATTCTTCACAGTGATTGGTTATAATATTAAAATTTTCTTAAATGCTAGGGAATTGGTGAGTGCTTACTTTATGTCAATCCTGGGAAACAGTTCAAGTTTTACTTAGGATTTCCACAGGCAAAAGCAAGAAATGACCCAGGTCAAGTTAGTCTTGCAAAGTAAGCTCAATTAACCTTTGTTGATATGAGGAGACTGATTTCGTCTGTTGAGGGTATTTTCTTTTTTTTTTTTTAAACGTTTATTTATTTTTGAGAGAGAGGCAGAGAGAATGAACAGGGGAGGGGCAGAAAGGCAGACACAGAATCTGAAGCAGGCTCCAGGCTCTGAGCTCTCAGCACAGAGGCCTACCCAGGGCTTGAACTCACAAACTGTGAGACCATGACCTGAGCTGCAGTCAGATACTTAACTGACTGAGCCACCCATACACCCTAGTGAGAGAATTTTCAAGACTGGACTCCCATTTGTTTTTTTATTTTAATATGGTCAATATTCTTTTTCATGGTCAAGCTTTAAACATCCAATTAAGTTTTTCAGAAAGTAATTTTGGCAACTGTATCAAAAGCTTTTAAATATCATGACTTAAAAATTTCACTTTTGTAATACATATATAGAAATGTCCATCACATTGTTAGCATAAAATGAATCATCTTAAATGCCTGTTTGGGAAATTACTGACTAAATTATAGTACATCCAAATATTAGAATACTATATAAGCCATTAAAAATCATAATTATCAGATTCTGGTTCCAGATGGAGTGAGCACACTATTCCTTGGTCTCTCCCGCTGAATGCAGCTAAAAATCCTTGAAAGAATGTACAGATGAGCCTACACATTCAATGCAATTCCAATCAAAATTGCACCAGCATACTTCTCAAAGCTAGAACAAACTATCCTCAAATTTGTATGGAACCTCAAAAGACCCCAAATAGCCAAAGTAATGGTATGGTATTGGCACAAAAACAGACACATAGACCAATGGAATAGAATTGAGAACTCAGAAGTGGACCCAAAAGTATACAGCCAACTAATCTTTGACAAAGCAGGAAAGAATACCCAATGGAAAAAAGACAGCCTTTTTAACAGATGGTGTTGGGAGAACTGGACTGCAACATGCAGAAGAATGAAACTAGATCATTTTCTCACACCATGCACAAAAATCAACTCAAAATGGATAAAGGACCTGAACGTGAGACAGGAAACTATCAACACCCTAGAGGAGAAAGCAGGAAACAACCTCCTTGACCTCCACCGCAGCAACTTCTTACTTGACACATCCCCAAAAGCAAGGGAATCAAGAGCAAAAATAAACTGTTGGGACCTCATCAAGATTAAAAGCTTCTGCACAGCCAAGGAAACAACCCAGAAAATTAATAGGCAACCAACGGAATGGGAAAAGATAGTTGCAAATGACATATCAGATAAAGGGTTAATATCCAGAATCTATAAGGAACTCACCAAACTACACGCCCGAAAAACAAACAACCCAGTGAAGAAATGGGCAGAAGACATGAACAGACACTTCTCCAAAGAGGACATCCAGATGGCCAACAGACACATGAAACGATGCTCAGCATCCCTCCTCATCAGGGAAATACAAATCAAAACCACACTGAGATACCACCTCACGCCAGTCAGAGTGGCTAAAATGAGCAAATCAGAGAACTCTAGATGCTGGCGAGGATGTGGAGAAACGGGCACCCTCCTACACTGTTGGTGGGAATGTAAACTGGTACAGCCCCTCTGGAAAACAGTGTGGAGGTTCCTCAGGAAACTAACAATAGAACTCCCCTATGACCCAGCAATAGCACTGCTAGGAATTTACCCAAGGGATACAGAAATGCTGAGGCATAGGAGCACATGTACCCCAATGTTCATAGCAGCACTCTCCACAATAGCTAAAACATGGAAAGAGCCTAAGTGTCCATCAACAGATGAATGGATCAAGAAGATGTGGTTTATCTATACCATGGAATACTACATGGCAATGAGAAACAATGAAATCTGGCCATGTGTAGCAACATGGATGGACCTTGAGGGTGTTATGCTGAGCGAAATAAGTCAGGCAGAGAAGGACAAATATCATATGGTTGCACGTATAGGAGGATTAGGAGGAACTTAACGGAGGACCATGGGGCAGAAGAAGGGGGGAAATGGTGGGGGAAAGGGGGAGAGGCAAACCCTGAGAGACTCTTAAATGCTGACAAAAACTGAGGACTGATGGATGGGGGGGAGGGGGGATGGGCACGGAGGGGGGCACTTGTGGGGATGAGCACTGGATGTTTTATGGAAACCAACTTGACAATAAACTATTTGTATAAAAAAAAAAAAAAGAATGTACAGATTAGCTATTTTAAGACCTTGTAAAGGAAATAGTGGCAGACAGACTGAGGAGGAAGACCAGATTATGAAGGACCTCAATCTATGGTGAGTTTACCAGTATTTTTTCTTTCATTTTGCCACCACTTGGGCCTGGAGGCAGTGAAAGCCAAGGGAGTATGTGGCAGTATGGGGTAAGTGAAGCCACTGCTTCCTAGAGGAAAAAGTACCAAAGGAGATTATAGATAGGAAGGACCTCAAGAAAGTGACCCAATTAAATTGTTTATAAATTCCAAGTATACCCCAAGCTGTGCATGTGTAGATCTGATCCTAACTAGCATATAAAAGACTTGGAGATCTAAATTACCAGATAAAACATCACCCAAGTCACAGATACTCTATTGGGTGATACACACATGAACAGATCTAAATAGTACTGCAGACTCTGAAAACTGAACCAACATTGGAACCACACCTCACAGAGGTACACTAGAACTTGAAGCCTAAAGCTAAGAAGATCAGTTGCCTGCTAGGACAGAAGTATCAACATTTATCATGGGATTTCAAGAAGCACAAGCCTTAACAGTATTCAAAATGTCTAGGACCCCAAATTACTTGTCATTTAAAGAACCAGGAAAACCTCCACTCACATGAGAAAAAACGTCAATAGACAGTAATACAGGGATGACAGACACTGGAATTATCTGACAAAACTTTAAGCAGTTATTACAAAAATTCTCCAACAATCATAAAAGCTGTTAAAACAAATGAAAAATAGTCTTGAAAAGAAATAGGAAACAGGAAAAACACATAAAGAACTCAAAAATAAAGTAACCAATTCTTTTAAGCTCACTGATGGCTTTAATAAGAGCAGAACTGAGATGAAAAAAGAGTCAATGAAATGCAAAACAAATCAACAGAAAATATCCAATGAACAATAAAAAGAAAAAATACTGAAAAAAAAATAAAGAGAGCCTAAGGGACCTCTGAGACAATGCCAAAGTCTAATATTCAT
Source organism: Hyaena hyaena (assembly GCF_003009895.1). NCBI lineage: Eukaryota > Metazoa > Chordata > Mammalia > Carnivora > Hyaenidae > Hyaena > Hyaena hyaena. The sequence goes on from NW_024080854.1 coordinate 2,156,567, forward strand.
AACATTAGAGTCTTGTGGTACCTGGTGGCTCAATTGGTTGAGAGTCTGACTCTTAATTTTGGCTTTGAGCCCCATGTCAAGCTCTGCACTGAGCATAGAACCTACTAAGAATTCATGTCCTCTCTCTCTCTTTCTCTCCCCCTCTTCCCCTCTCCCCTGCTTGCACTCTCTAAAATAAAAATTTTAAAGAAAGAAAATTTTTTTAAGGAATGCCATGGTGAAAAAAATCATCAATAGCCAAATTATGGAAAGAGCCCAAAATGTCCATCAACTGATGACAGGATAAAGAAGATGTGGTATATATATACGGAATATTACTCAGTGATCAAGAAGAATGAAATCTTGCCATTTGCAACAACATGATGGAACTAGACTGTATTATGCTAAGTGAAATAAGTCAGAGAAAGATAAATATCATATGATTTCACTCATGTGGAATTTAAGAAGCAAAACAGATGAACATAGAAGAACGGAAGGAAAAATAGATAAATACTGAGAGGGAGGCTAACTATAAGAGACTCTTAAATACAAAGAACAAACAGAGTTGCTGGAGGGCAGGTAAGTGGCAGGATTGACAAAATAGGTGATGGGTGGGGCATCTGGGTGGTTCAGTCAGCTAAGTGTCCAACTCCTGGTTTCTGTTCAGGTCATGATCTCATGTTTTTGTGAGTTCAATCCCTATATTGAGCTCTTGTGCTGGCAGCACAAAGCTTGCTTGGGATTCTATTTCTCCCTCTCTCTCTCTGCCTCTCCCCAACTTGTGCTGTCTCTATTTCTCTCAAAATAAGTAAACTTACAAAAAGAAAGAAAGAAAAAGCAATCTCCCAAGGGAGATTCAAAACATACATACATACATACATACATACATACATACATAAATAAGTGATGGGCATTAAGGAGGCCACTTTTTGGGATGAGCACTGGGTGTTGTATATAAGTGATGACTCACTGGGTTCCACTCCTGAAACCGATACTACACTGTATGTTAACTTAACTTGAATTTATATAAATAATGTACTCTAAAAATAAATAAATAAATAAACCAACACTAAAACAGGAAAAAACAGAAAACCTAAATAGACCCATAATCACCAAAGAAATTGAACGAGTAATAAGCTCCCAATAAACAAAAGTCTAGGGCCAGATGGCTTCACAGGTGAATTCCACCAGACATTTAAAGAGGAGGTTAATACCTATGCTTCTCAAACTATTCCATAAAACAGAAATGGAAGAAAAACTTCACATTCATTCTATGAGGACAGCATTGCCTTGATATTGAAACCAGACAAAATTTCATTAAAGAAGAGTGCAGGCCAATATCCCTGATGAACATAGATGCAGAAATTCTCAACAAAATACTAAAATCAAATGAAAACAGTACATTAAAAGAATCATTCACCATGATCAAGTGTGATTTATTCCTGGGCTACAAGTATAGTTCAATGTTTGCCAATCAATCAATGTGATAAACCACATTAATAAAAAGAAAGGATAAGAACCATACAATCCTTTCAATAGATACAGAAAAGGCATTTGACAAAGTACAACATCCATTCATGATAAAAACCATCAACATAGTATGGTTAGAAGGAACAAACCTCAACATCATAAAGGCCATATATGAATAACCCACAGCTAATATCATCCTCAATGGGGAAAACATGTGAGCCTTTCCCTTACACAGTCAGAAACAAGGCAAGGATGTCCATTCTCACCATTACATTTTTTTTTTTTT
>NW_024080854.1:2161889-2250631 GCF_003009895.1 Hyaena hyaena
AATTGATTAGATTATCAGGATTCTAGGGAGAAGAAAGTATCAAATTTTTTTTTTTTTGGAGAAAATTTGATTGAGGTTGGTGTTTCGGGATAGAATAGGCTTTTTTTCTTCTTTTTTTATTTATTATTATTATTATTATTATTTTTTACAAATAGTTTATTGTCAAATTAGTTTCCACATAATACCCAGTGCTCATCCCCACAAGTGTCTTTCTCCATGCCCACCCCCCCCTCACATCCATCAGTCCTCAGTTTTTGTCAGCATTCAAGAGTCTCTCATGGTTTGCCTCTCTCCCTTTCCCCCACCATTTCCGCCCTTCTTCTCCCCCTTGTTCCTCCGTTAAGTTCCTCCTAATCCTCCTATACGTACAAACATATGATATTTGTCCTTCTCTGCCTAACTTATTTAACTCAGCATAACACCCTCAAGGTCCATCCATGTTGCTACACATCACCATTACTTTTTAACATAGTACTGAAAGTCCTAGCCTCAGCAATCAGACAACAAAAGAAATAAAAGGCATCCAAATGGGAAGAAGTCAAACTTTAACTATCTACAGATGACATGATACTCTATATAGTAAACCCAAGAGACTCCACCAAAAAAAAAAAAAAAATGCTGTGATACATAAATTCTGTAAAGTCACAGGACACAAAATCAATGTAGAGAAATCTGTTGCATTTGTATATACTACAATGAAGCAGCAGAAAGAGAAATCAAGGACTCAATCCCACTTGCACTTGCACCAAAACCTAGAAGATACCTAGGAATAAACCTAACCAAAGAGGTAAAAGATCTATACTCTGAAACTATAAAACACCAATGAAACAAACTAGAGATGACATAAAGAAATGGAAAAACATTCCACACTCATGAATTGGAAGAACAAATATTGGTAAAATGTCTCTATTACCCAAAGCGATCTACAGTTTTAATGCCATCCCTATCAGAATACAAACAGCATTTTTCACAGAACTAGAACAAACAATCCTAAAATTTGTATAGAACCACAAAAGACCCTGAGTAGCCAAAGCACTCTTGTGAAGGAAAAACAATGCTGGAGGCATCAAATTCCAGACCACGTTGCATTATAAAGCTGTAGTGATCAAGACAGTAGGACATGGTACTGGCAACAAAAATAAACTGGCACAAAACAGAGCAAAATTAGAAATCCCAGAAATGAACTCACCACTATACGGTCAATTAATCTTCAACAAAGCAAGAAAGAATATCCAACAGAAAAAAGACAGTCTCTTCAACAAATGGTTTTAGGAAAACTGGACAACACACAAGAGAATGAAACTGTACTGTTTTTTACACCATACTGAAAAATAAATTCAAAATGGATGAAAAACCTAAATTTGAGACAGGTAACCATTAAAATCCTACAAGAGAACACACAGGCAATAACCTCTTTGACACTGACCATAGCAACTTCCTACTAGATATGTCTCCTGAGGTAAGGGGAAAAAAGCAAAAATAAACTATTGGGATTTCATGAAAATAAAACATTCTGTATAGCAAAGGTGACAATCAACCAAACTAAAAGGCAACCTATAGAATGGGAAAAGGTATTTTCAAATGACATATCTGATAAAAAGTTAGTATCCAAAATATATTAAAGAACTTACAAACTCCACACCCAAAAAACAATCCAGTTTAAAAAATGGGCAGAAGACATGAACAGACATGTTTCCAAAGAAGATATACATGGCTAACTGACACACAAAAAGATGCTCAATATCACTCATCATTCGAGAAATACAAATCAAAACCACACATACCTCACACCTGTCAGAATGGCTAAAATGAACAACTTGGCAAACAACAGACGTAGGAGAGGATGTGGAGAAGGGGAACCCTTTCCCAGGGGCAGGAATGCAAAATGGTACATCCACTCTGGAAAAGAGTATGGAGGTTTCTCAGAAAGTTAAAAATAGAACTGCCCTATGATTCAGTAATTGTACTAGTAGGTATTTACCCAAAGGATACTAACATACTAATTCAAAGGGATACATACACCCTACCCGGATGTTTGCAGCAGCATTATCAACAATAACCAAATTATGGAAAGAGTCCAAAAGTGGTGGCATATATATGTGTGTGTGTATATATATATTGTATTGTATATATGTATATATATATATATATATATATATACAAAGAAACACTCAGCGATTCATGATAATGAAATTTTGCCATTTGCAACCATGTGAATGGAGCTAGAGAGTATTATGCCAAGCCAAACAAGTCAGTCAGAGAAAGACAAATACCATATGATTTTACTCGAATGTGGATTTAAGCAAGAAAACAAATGAACATGGGGGGAAAAAAGAGATGCAAACCAAGAAATAGACTCTTCACTAGAGAGAACAAAATGATGGTTACTCTGTGGACAAGGGGATGGATTAAAGAGGTGATGGGTATTAAGGAGGCACTTGTGATGAGCATGGGTGTTGTATATAAGTGATAAATCACTAAATTATATACCTGAAATAAACACTGCACTGTATTTTAACTAGCTGAAAATTAAATAAAACTTGGAAAAAATAAATGTTTTGTAGGATTTACATGAGAAGCCATCTGTTCCTGGACTTTGTTTTGAGAGAGTTTTAAAGTATGGTTTAAATACTGCTTACACTAATCAAAGAAGACGAAAATAAATGGAGACACATACCATGTTTATGGACTGAAAAACTCAATATGGTCCACATATCAGTTGTCTTCTGATTGATCTAAAAATTTAACACAATTCTAATCTAAATCCCAGGAAGATTCTGTGTAGATTTAGACAAGCTTATTCTAAAATCTGTATGAAAGGACAAAGAAACTAGAAGAGCAAAAACAATTTTGAAGAAGGGAAATAATGTTGGAAAAATCATGCATGATCTTAAGACTTTTTCTGAATCAAGAACTAGCAAATATCTTCTGTAAAGGGCCATTTAGTAAATGTTTTAGGTTTTGCAAATCATACAGTCTGTCACAGCTGCTTTAAGTTGCTGTTATAATAAAACAGCAGCCATTGAGAATATGGAAATAAATGGGTGTGGGTGTGTTCCAATAAAACTATTTACAAAAATGGGTATCACTTTAATTTTTTTCCATGGACTATGATTTGCCATTCCTTTCTCTAAATATATACTAATCAAGAAATTGTGTTATTAGCAAAAAGACAGATACAGAGATTAATAAACCTGTATAAAGAATCCAGAAATAAGCCTATGCAAATATGTCCCATTGATTTCTGACAAAAGTACAAATGCCATTCAGTGGAGAAAGAGTATTCTTCAATAAATGGTATTAGAACAACTTGGCATCTTTTTTTTTTAATTTTTTAATGTTTATTAATTTTATTTTACAAATAGTTTATTGTCAAATTAGTTTCCACATAACACCCAGTGCTCTTCCCCATAAGTGCCCTCCTCCATGCCCATCACCCCTCCCCCCTACATCCATCAGTTTTCAGTTTTTGTCAGCATTCAAGAATCTCTCGTGGTTTGCCTCTCTCCCTTTCCCCCACCATTTCCCCCATTCTTCTCTCCCTTGGTCCTCTGTTAAGTTCCTCCTAATCCTCCTATATGTGCAAACCTATGGTATGTGTCCTTCTCTGCCTGACTTATTTCACTCAGCATAACACCCTCAAGGTCCATCCATGTTGCTACACATGGCCAGATTTCATTATTTCTCATAGCCATGTAGTATTCCATAGTATAGATAAACCACATCTTCTTGATCCATTCATCAGTTGATGGACACTTAGGCTCTTTCCATGTTTTGGCTATTGTTGAGAGTGCTGCTATGAAGAACAACTTGGCATCTCATACATAAAAGCAATGAGCCCCAAATTAAACCTCACACATTATTCAAAAATTAACCTAACTGTATCATACATCAAAATATAAAATATAAAACTATAAAACTTTTCAAAGAAAAAATTTAAGTAAATTTTCATGATCTGGTATTAATCTAAGAATTCTCATAACTGACACTAAAAGTACAATCTAGAAAAAACAAAGTTGACAAGCTGGACTTCATCAACTTTTGCTCTTCAAAGGAAACTGTTAAGAGCATGAAATGACAAGGTATGTGCTAGGGAAAAATACTTGCAAGTCCCATAATACATGAATGATTTGTGTCCAGAATATATAAAGAACTCTCAAAACTCAATAAAAAAACATTAACAACAAGAAAATCCAATTAAAATAGGCAAAAGACTTGACTCAAATACTGTAAATAAGGAGATATATGAATGACAAGTAAGCACATAAGAAAATATTCAACATCATCAGCCATGAGGGATATGAAAAATTAAAACCATGATAAGCCATCCCTACATACCTATTAAAATATCTATAATAAAGGGGTGCCTGGGTGGCTGAGTCAATTAAGCATCCAACTTCAACTCAGGTCACCATCTCCCGGTTCTTGAGTTTGAGCCCCACATTGGGCTTTGTGCTGACAGCTCAGAGCCTGAAACCTGCTTTGGGTTCTATGTCTCCTCCTCTCTGCCCCTCTCCCCCGCTGACAGTCTCTCTCTCTCAAAACTAAACATTAAAATTTTTTAAAAATCTATAATAAAAAGACACTTATAATACCAATAACTAGTTAGGATGCATAGCAACTGTAACTCTCATACCTTGCTGGTGAGAATACAAAAATAGTACAGCCATCCTGGGAGAAAATTTAGCAGTTTCCTAAGAAGTTAAACATATATTTACCATATGAGCCAGCAATCATATTCTTGTATATTTACACTAGAAAAATGAAACCTCATGTCACACAAAAACATGGACATGAATGGCTAATCATTTTATTCATAATTGCCAAAACCTAGGAAAACAAATATCCCTCAAAAAGTGAGTAAAAAAAACTGGTACACCTATAAAGTAACGATACTGCCCACAATAAAGTAAATTACTGATACATGTAACATCTTGGATGAGTATCAAGAACATCATCCTGAATGACAGAGCCAGTTCCAAATATTTACCTATGATTACAACTACATGATATTCTTGAAGTCAAGCTATAATTATGAAGGAGCAAAATTAGTGGTTCCTAGGCTTACTAATAAGGGGAGAGTGTGACTGTTAAGTATGAGGGAGTTTTTCTGGCATGCTGAAACTATTTTGTATTCTAACTGTGATAGCAGTAACACATATCTATATACATTTTTTAAATTCATAGAAGCTACATCTTTTTTTTTTTTAAGATTTTTATTTTTAAGTCATCTCGATATCCAACGTGGGGCTCAAATTCATGACCCTGGGACCAAGAGTCCTATGCTCTGGGGTGCCTGGGTAGTTCAATCAGTTAAGCTCTGACTCATGATCTTGGCTCAGGTCATGAGCTCATGGTCTGTGAGTGCTCGCCCTATGTTGGGCTTTATGCTGACTGTGTGGAGCCTGATTGGGATTCTCTCCCTGCCCCCTTCTTACTGCCCCTCCCCCTCCCAAATAAATAAATAAACTTTAAAAAAACATGTGTCACATGCTTTTCTGACTGAGCCAGTCAGGTGCCCCTAAAATCTACATTTTTATTTTTGTTTGTTTTTGTTTATTTTGAGCAACAAAGAGGCAGACTGTGAGGGGGCAAAGAGAGAGAAAGAGAGACAAAATCTGAAGCAGTACCCAGGCTCTGAGCTGCTGGCACAGAGTCCCAGGCAGGGCTTGAACTCATGAACCATGAGATTCTGACCTGAACTGAATGAAGTTTGATGCTTAATCGACTGAGCCATCCAGGTGCCCCTAAAATTTACATCTTTAAGAATCCATTTTAATGTATAATAATTTATATACAAAACACAACAAAAACTGTAAGGGAGCTATATATGATTTTATAATATAGTATTATCCTAGCTTTGTTTAAAAAGACGCTTAAGTATATAAGCTAATTATCCAGGTGAGAACTCTGGAGATCTGAATGATGTTATTGTTTTTTTCCTTTGTTTTAGATTTTATCTATAGTAATAGATTACTTTTAACATTAGGAAAATAAAATTTATTTAATAAGAAAATTTTACCATTCATTCAAATCTTGTAATACCCCATTAGAGTGTCACATTTTGTTTCTACTACTTCTTTTGAAAATCGTATATGTAAAATATTTTATTTGTATCTTAATTTGAATTTAATTGCTCTTCAAAATGTCCTGTAAATTCTTAATTATGGGAAAATTGAAAAAAATCTATGATATAATAACCCTATAATTTTCTTTTTAATCCTTTTTCCAATTAAAAAAAAACAACAGGCAAGTACTTGACAGAAGAAATGAACTTGAAAAAGACATCTGTGCTGAATCTTTGATGACCAAGACCTATAATGAAGAAGGTAAAGGTATCTAAGTTACTCAAAGTATTTAAATCATAACAGAACAATATTATAGCTGGCAAGAGCTTTTAGTAAATGAATAAAACTAAGAAATACCTGGGCATTTCTAGTTGGTGTGTTAAAGAACAGTTCTTGGTAAATATAATGTAAAATATGAAGTCAGCTGATTATAACAAAGGCTTAATTATAATGATTATACAAATAAATTTGGGGATCTTCTTAAAATGTTGATTCTCACTGAATAGGCCTTGAGTGGAGCCCATGATTCTGAATTTCTAACAAGCTCTCAGTGATGTGTACACTGCTGGTTTAGAAGTTACTTTGATAAGCCAGGTTCTGAAGGTCACTGAGAAAAATGGCTTCATTCTTACCTAATTTAGTAAGAAAGAAACACACAGTAAGTTAGACTACATGTGGTACCCCAAAGAAGCATGAAGAGGTAACAGAGCAATCACTTCTAGCCAAGATATTCAGCTGAGCAGATGGCCTTCACAAATAAGAATTTCAATGTGTAGAAGAAATTGTATGAGAATTTGTAAAGCAAATACAAATAACACATAGATAACTGTGTGTGTAAAGACAAAAGTTGTTAATATTTGAATGTTCTAACTATGTTCCCTTTTCACTATTCCCTAAAGATCAATTTTAGCTTGGCCTATTTATTTTCTTACCTTTCTCTCTGAAAAATGGGTCATTTCTGTTTAAGTCTTTGAAATGCCAAATTTGGAACAAAAAAGGATACAGAGAAGGACAAGAAAGGCATGCGGAGTTAAGAGACTTTATATGGAGGTTTTTGTTTTGTTTTGTTTTTCTCTTCGCATAGCTCAGAGAATGAAGTGCATGAGCGCAACTTCAGCATCTGAGGAAAGTGGACAGTAAAGAAAAAGAACTTTTAAAAAGTATTGTATAATGCCAGGCATATAAGCACTTACTTTACTGCTGTTATTTTATAAACTGAGGCCTACCACGGATATATCACAAGGCCTATGTATGGTCCCACCTCCAACCCAGAATACTATTACTTCAACTCTTTTGTTGTCCTCATCTATAAAACCAAATTTCAATGGAATGATTCTCATGAAGGATAGGCAGCTGAATAAATAATTTAGAGCCATGATTTTGGCATTAGTAGTTTAAAGACACATGACTCTATATAGGAGAGAAAAATGGTATTTTCCAACTTTGTTTCCTTTGAATTTGAAGAAAAATGTGGAATTTATATAAGTATTCAACAAGGCCAGCAGCTAGTTGATGGTTACTGGCAAGATGGCAGAATAGGTCTCCAGCCCTCATTCCACCCCCCTCCCCACAAACACTGATTTAGCAACTATCCACAAACAAAAGTACCATTGTGGGGGCTTCAGAATCTGGGAAGAAAGTTGCAACAGCACAGTGGAGCCCAAGACAGAGGACTCTTTGAGAAAGTATACCCCTCCCCAGGACCTGACCACAGACTCAGGAACAGCTCTATCACCCTGTTTACATGGCTCTGGCCCTACTCATCTTTTGTCATGCTACCAGCCCTGCCCACTAATGGGCCTGGCAGGAATGTCACATGCCTGTGACCCCAGTAACAGGCCCACTGACTGCAGACCCAATTGCAGACCTAGCAGCAACCCCATATCCAGCTCCAACTGCTTAAGTGTGATCCCAGAGGCAGTCTGGTCCACCCAGGGACCTGGGAGAAAACATGCCAATCTGTGTCCCAAGTAACAGGCCTGCCAACTGTGGACTCAGAAGTAGCCTGTCCACCAAGGTAAGCAGCACAAGCTATGCCTGCTGATGCCCCCAATAATAAATCAACCAACAAGTAACCTAACTGTGGACCTGCAAGCAGCCCCATGACCTGGTCCTGTTTCTGGTGCACTACAATCCAGGAGGCAGGGTTGTCTGTCTGGGGACCTTCAGGAGTAGGTCTTTACCTGCCAAAAACACTCTGTAAAGAATGGAAGAGGTTCCTGCTCCTTTGGTTGCACAGACACCAGTGCAAGGCTATAGAGTTACAAAGAATCAGACAAACACAGTACCACCAAAGAAACAAAAAGTTCCAGTAACCAATCCCAAAGAAATGGAAATCCACAAACTGATTGACAAGGAATTCCAAAAGCAATCATCTTTAGAAAGCTCAATTAAATAATAGACAGATAAATAAATAAATAAATAAATACCCAATGAGGGGAATCTGGGTGGCTCAGTTGCTTAAGCGTCCAACTCTTGATTTCACCTCAGGTCATGATCTCACGGTTCATGAAATCAAGCTCTGCATGTGGCTCTGCACTGACACTGTGGAGCCTGCATGGATTCTCTCTCCTCCTCTCTCTCTACCCCAATCCCAGTTGCTCCCTCTCAAATTAAATAAAAACTTAAAAAAAAAAAAAAAAAGCTCAATGAGCTAAATGAGAACACAGATAACTAGAGAAAGTTAGGAAAACAATACATGAACAAAATGAGCAGCTCAAAAAACAAAAAAGGCTCTAAAAAAAACCCAGAAATCTGGAGCTGAAGAATATAATGATAAAACTAAAAATTCTAATAGCTTCAACAGGAGAATCAATTAAGCAAAAAAACCAACAACAACAACAAACTCAAAGACAAGTCATTTGAAATTCTAAATTTATAAGAACAAAAAAGAAAAGAGTGAGGGGTATGGAGGTGGCTCAGTGAGTTAAGCGTCTAACTTGGGCTCAGGTCATGATCTCATGGTTCATGAGTTCAAGCCCCACATCTAGGGGCTATGTTGTTGGCATGAAGCCCACTTGAGAACTTTTGTGCCCCCTCTACTCTCTCTCTCTCTCAAAAATTAACCAAAAAAAAGTGAAAAAGTGAGGAAACCAGACAGGGCTTAATATGATACTCCAAAGAAAAACCAATATATACACTAGAGGTATCCCAGAACAGAAAGGGGGGAACGAAAAACTTAAAACAATGGCTGAAACATCTCAAATCTAGGAAGAAAAACGAACATCCAAATTTGTGAAGCCCAAAAGTTCCCAAAAAGGTTCAACTAAATTGTCTAAAGTAAAAAAACAAAGAATTTTCATAGCAGCAAGAGAAAATGACTTATTACACACAAGGGGCTGTACAGGGCATAGCACCTAAGACTATCAGTGAATTTCTCAGCACAAACTGTAAGTCAAATGAGAGTGGGATGAGGGGTGTGTGGGTGGCTCAGTCGGTTAAGTGTCCAACTTCAGCTCAGGTCATGATCTTACAGTTTGTGTGTTAGGCTCTGTGCTTACAGTTCGGAGCCTAGAACCTACTTCAAGTTCTGTCTCCCTCTCTCTGCCCCTCACCTGCTCACACTGTCTTTCTCTCTCTCTGAAAAATGAATACACATTAAAAAAATTGTTTTTAAGGGTGGGATGATATACTCAAAGCACTGAAAGAAAGAAAAAATACAAACCAAGAATACTTTACCTGGCAAAACTGTATTTTAGGAATAAAGGAGAGAGTCTCCCAAACAAAACCTGAGAGAGTGTATTACATTAGATGTGCTTACAATAAATACTAAAAGGAGTTCAGGTTGAAACCAACAAAAAAGGTTGATTTCATGAAAGACAACATGAAAGCACATGAACTGTCACTGTTAAAGGAAAATACTGTAACAGTGGCATGTAAATCACTTTTAACACTAGTATACCAACTTAAGACCAACATAGTAAGAATAACTATAACCACTAAAATGAAACACAACATAGAAAGAAGTGTAATCCAGAATCAACTCTAAGTTTATGTGAGAGAATAAGCATACAGATCCTGTACATAACTAAAATTAAGCTGTTATTAGCTTAAAACAGACTGCCTTAACTAGAAAATTGACTCCAGTGGTAACTATGAAAACCAAAGGTACAATAGATACATCAAACATAAAAAGAAAAGAATCAAAGCATACTGTTGCTCCAGCTGCTGCAAATAATCATCAAATAAAGGCAGTTTGAAGAAGAAACAAAATCACTACAAAACAGAGAGAAAACAGTTAATGAAATGGTAATAATAGTAAGTCTTTTCCTATCACAGTAATTACTTTAAAAGTAAATGGATCAAACTCCTCAATTAAAAGATAGTGTGGGTGAATGGATTAAAAATAAAAGATTCAACTAACTATATGCTGTCTACAAGAGACTCACTCTTAATTTGAAGACACACAAATAGTCTAAAAGTGCAAGGATGGTGAAAGATATTCCATGCAAATGGTAATCAAAAGAGGAGTCATTATAGTAGACAAAAGAGACTTTAACTGAGAAACTATCATGAGACAAAGGACATTACTTAACAATAAAAGGGTCCATTTGTCAGGATGATTTAACAATTATAAATAAACATGCACCCAATATCAACTATATACCTATCAATAAATATTAATATATAAAGCAAACATTTACAGATATGTAGAAATAGATAGCAATAAAATAGTAGTATACTTCAACAACCACCTCTTTATAATGTAAAGATCATCCACACACACAAAAAAATCAGTAACAAAATAGCAGAACTGAATGGAAACACATATAAAACATTCTACTCAAAAACAGAATACCCATTCTTCTCAAGTGTACATGAAACATTCTCCAGGATAGATCACATACTAGTTCACAAAACAGGTCTTAACAAATTTTTAAAAAACTGGATTATTTTAAATATCTTTCTAATCACAATGGAATAAAATTAGAAATTAATATTTTTGTGTATGGTTTAAGAAAGTGGTCCAGTTTCATTTCTCCCCATGTCACCATTCAATTTTCCCAGCAGCATTTGTTGAAGAGACTATCTTTTTTCCATTGGCTCCTCTTTCCTGCTTTGTTGAAGATAAATTGACTGTATAGGTGGAGGTCCATTCCTGGGTTTTCTATTCTGTTTCATTATTTCCATCTGTTTTTATACCAGTACCATACTGTCTTGATCACTATAGCTTTGTAATATAGCTTGAAATCCAGAATCACAATGCCTCCAGTTTTTTTTTTTTCTTTTCAAGATTGCTTTGGCTATTCAGAGTCTTTGTGGTTCCACACAAATTTTAGGATTGTTTGTTTTAACTGTGAAGAATGTTGGTGGTATTTTGATAGGGATTGCATTAAATGTGTAGATTGCATAGAATAGTGTAGACATTTTAACAATGTTTGTTCTTCCAATCCATGATCAAGGACTGTTTTTCCATTTCTTTTTGTCTTCTTCAAGTTCTTTCATAAGTCTTCTATAGTTTTCAGAGTACAGACCTTTCATCTCTTTAGTAAGGTTTATTCCTAGGTATCATTATTTTTCGTACAATTGTTAATGGAATTGATTCCTTGATTTCTCTTTCTGTTGCTTCATTACTGGTGACAGAAATGCAACAGATTTCAGCACACTGATTTTATATCTGTGACTTCAATGAATTTGTGTATTAGCAATTTTTTGGTGGAGTCTTTGATTTCCTACATAGTATCATGTCATCTGCAAATAGTCAAAGTTTGACTTCTTCTTTGCCAATTTATATGCCCTTTTTTTCTTTTTGTTGTCTGACTCTGAGGCTAAGACTTCCAGGACTATGTTAAATAGTAATGAGGATGGACATTCTTGTCTTATTCCTGACTATAGGGGAAAGGCTTGGACTTGGCATAATACATTCTAAGTCCCTTCTTCAGTCTTTCCCCATTGAGAATAATATGAGCTTTGGGTCTTTGATATATGGCCTTTATGATGTTGAGGTATGATCCTTCTATCCCTACTTTGTTGACAGTTTTTATTAAAAATGGACTCTGGGGGCACCTGGGTGGCTCAGTCAATTAAGGTTCTGACTTCAGCTCAGATCATGATCTCACAGTTCATGAGCTCAAGCCACATCAGGCTCTATGCTGAGAGCTCAGAGCCTGGAGCCTGCTTCAGATTCTGTGTCTCCCTCTCCCTCTGCCCCTCCCTCACTCACACTCCATCTTTCTCTCTCTCAAAAATAAATAAACATTTAAAAATTAAAGAATAGATGCTATATTTTGTCAAATGCCTTTCCTGCATCTATTGACAGGATAATATGGTTCTTATCCTTTCTTTTATTAATGTGGTGTATCACATTGATTGATTTGCAAATATCCAACCAGCCCTGCAGCCCAGGAATAAATCCCACTTGATCACGGTAATTTAATTTTATTTTAACATTATTTATTTTTGAGAGAGAGAGAAAGAGCATGAGCAGAGAAGAGGCAGAGAGAGAGGGAGACACAGAATCCAAAGCAAGTTCCAGGCTATGAGCTGTCAGCACAGGGTCCGACGTGGGGCTTGAACTCACAAATCATGAGATCATGACCTAAGCTGAAGTCAGACACTTAACCAACTAAGCCACCCAGGTGCCCAAATCATGGTAATTCTTTTAATGTATTGTTGAATTTGACTTGCTAGTATCTTGTTGAGAATTTCCACCATCCAGGTTCATCAGTGACAGTGGCCTATAATTCTCACTTTTAGTGGAGCCTTAGTCTGGTTTTGGAAACAAAGTAATGCTAGCTTCATAGGAAGAGTTTGGAAGATTTCCTTCTATTTTTTGGAACAGTTTGAGAAGAATCAGTATTAACTCTTCTTTCAATATCTGATAGAATTCCCCTGCCAACCTATCTGGCCCAGAACTCTTGTTTGTTGGAAGATTTTTGATTACTGATTCTTATATCATACAAAAAAAATAAATTCAAAATAGATGAAAGACCTAAATGAGAGACAGGAAACCATCAAAATCCTTGAGGAGAAAAGCAGCAGCAACCTCTGTGACCTCAGCCACAGCAGCTTCTTACTAGACATGTCTCTGGAGACAAGGGAAACAAAAGCAAACATGTACTACTGGGACCTCACCAAGATACAAAGCTTCTGGACAGTGAAGGAAACAGTCAACAAAACTAAAAGGCAACCAATGAGATGGAGAAGATATTTGCAAAGGGCACATCAGATAAAGGGTTAATATCCAAAGTCTATAAAGACCTTATCAAACTCAACACCCAAAAACCAAATAATCCAGTGAAGAAATGGGCAAAAGACATGAACCAAGACACTCTTCCAAAGACGACATCCAGATAGCTAACAAACATATGAAAAGATGCTTAACATCACTCATCATTAGGGAAATACAAATAAAAAATGCAAAGAGATATCACCTCATACTTCAGAGAATGGCTAAAATTAACAGCAGAAGAAACCACTGGTGTTCGCAAGGATGTGGAGAATGGGGAACCCTCTTGCACCACTGGTGGAAAGGCAAATTGGTGCAGCAACTCTGGAGAACACTATGGAGTTTCCTCAAAAAAAAAAAACCCAAAAATAGAACTAACCTGCAACTGACTAGTTACACTATTATGTAATTACCCAAAAGATACAAAAATACAGAATTGAAGGGGTACATGCATCCCAATGTTTACAGCGGCACTATCAACAATAGCCAAACAATGGAAAGAGCCCAAATATCCATTGACTTATGGATGGGTAAAGGTGTGTTTTGTGTATAGCAGCTTGTACATTTGATGCAATCTTTATAAAAATCCCAATGGCATTTTAAAAAATGTTTTTATTTTACATTTGAGAGAGACAGAGAGCATATGGGAGAGGGACAGAGAGAGAGGGAGACACAGAATCTGAAGCAAGCTCCAGGCTCTGAGCTGCCAGCACAGAGCCTGATGCAGGGCTCAAACCCACAAACCATGATTTCACAACCTGAGCAGAATAGGATGTTTAACTGACTGAGCCACCCAGGTGCCCCCTCCAATGGAATTTTAACAGAAATAGAAGACAATCCTAAAATGTGTTTGGAACTATAGATGACCCTGAATAGCTGAAACTATTTTGATCAAGAAAAATAAAGCTGGAGTGTTATATGGAAACCAAGTTGACAATAAACTATTTGTAAAAAATTTAGAAAAAAGAAAAAAGAAAAGAAAAAAAGAAAGCTGGAGGTATCATATTGCCCAATTCAAGCATATTACAAAGTTAGAATAATCTAAACAGTATGTTGTGGGCATAAAAACAAACACAAACTAATGAAACAAAATAGTCAAAACTAAGTCCATGCATATAAGGATCAACTGATCTTCAACAAGGGTGCCATAAATACACATAGGGAAAAGACAGTTTCCTCCATAAATACTGGGGGGAGAATTAGAAATTTACATGTAAATATATGAAACTGGACCCTTATCTCACTCTATATTTGAACAATCAACTGATAATGGATTAAAGACCTAAATTCAAAACCTGAAAGAATAAAGAAGAAAATCTAGGGGAAAAGCTACCACACATTGGAGTAGGCAATGATTTATTGAATAGGACACCAAAAACACAGGCAACAAAAGCAAAAATAGACAAATGAGATTAAGTCAAACTAAGAAGCTTCTTCACAACAAAAGAAGTCCCCAACAAAATAAAAAAGAAACCTACAGAATGGGAGAAAATGTTTACAGGCCAAATGTTAAATAGGGGGTTAATGCACAAAATTTATAAATAATTACAACTCTTGGTATACAGTAGAATATTATTCACCTTAAAAAAGGAAATCCTGCCATTTGCCAAAACATACATGGGCCTGAAGGATATGCTAAGTAAAGTAAGCCAGACACAGACAAATCCTGGGGATCCTGGGTGGCTCAGTCCATTTCCTTCAGCTTTAGCTCAGGTCATGATTTCTTGGTTCATGAGTTCAAACCCCATGCTGGACTCTGCACCAACAATACAGAGCCTGCTTGGGATCTCTCTCTCTCCCTCCCATTCCCTCCACCCCTCCCCACACTTGCACTTCCTCTCTCAAAATAAATTTGAAAAACTTAAAAAAAAAAAAAAAAGCAAGACATGATCTCACTTATATGTGAAGTCCAAAATAGTCAAATACATAGAAACAGAGAGTAGAATGGTGGTTGCCAGAGGCTAGGGAAAGGAGGAAATGGGTACTGTTGGTTAAAGAGTACAAATTTTCACATATGAAAAACAAGTTCTGGAGATCTACTGTATAATACAGGACCTATGATGAATAACACCTTATTTTAAAATTTTCTGAGAGAGTAGGTCTTATGGTAAGTGCTCTTACCACAATGGAAAAAAAGAAAAAGAGGAAACTTTTGGAAGTTATGGATAAGTTTATGGCAAATTATAGTAATGATGGTTTCACAGGTGTATACATCTACAGCTTTTTGTATCACTGTGGTTAACACAGTTTCCTTCATGGTATTTAAGAAATGTAATTGAAAGGGCACCTGGGTGGCTCAGTCTGTTAAGCACCTGACTTTGGCACAGGTCATGATCTCATGGTTCGTGGGTTGGAGCCTGGTGTCAGGCTCTGTGCTAACAGCTTGGAGCTTAGAGGCTACTTTGGATTCTGTGTCTCCCTCTTTCTCTGTCCCTCCCCTGCTTGCACTCTGTCTTTCAAAAATAAATAAAACAATTTTAAAAGGAAATGTAATTGAAGAACTTGAATTATTTTGGAACAACCAATATTTGGTTGGAAGGATTCTGTCATTTTGACAGTGACAGTTATTGTACTTAGCTAGCAGATCATAGCTAAAAAAGAGTAGTGGAAGATAGATTGAAATCTAGGTTACAGGCCAGTGGATGGGCTTTGTGTAAGACTAAAGAGTTTACATTTATTTCAGTAAGTATTTATATGGCTTTTATTTTTTTTTCAATGTTTTATTTATTTTTGAGAGAGAGAGATAGGGACAGCGTGAGCAGGGGAGGGTCAGAGAGAGAGAGTTACAGAATCCGAAGACAGGCTCCAGGCTCTGAGCTAGCTGTCAGCACAGGGCCCGATGTGGGGCTCGAAACCATGAACCATGAGATCATGACCTGAGCTGAAGTCCGATGCTCAACTGACTGAGCCACCCGGGTGCCCCAGTAAGTATTTATATGGCTTTTAACTTGTCAAGCGTGAGAGGGACATAATCAAAAGCATAGTATAAAAATATTTATCTGAGAGCTTCATCCCAACTTGGCTGAAGTGAGAAATGACAGGAGGAAAAACGAGAGAGCAAGCTTATTATGATAATTTGGTAGTAAACCTGTGTGAAAATACTGATAGTAAGACCAAAAGAAGTTAATTTTGGAAAGACTGTGATAAAAGATTTAATATGATTTGTTAACATTCTTTTATCTGGCATTCAGCAAGTATTTATTGAGTGCCTACCGTTTACCAGAAACTGTTATGCACTGGAAAGAGAGGTAAACGACGTAATCCCTGCCTATAATATGTTCATAGGCAAAACTACAGAAGGCCTTGAGGCATTCTCCAAACTGACATTAAAGTGACCTTAAACCATTTATACTTTGTATTATCTGTCCATACCATCTCTATCCAATCTTATTTACTACTACAGCACATTTTAATTGCATATTCATCAACTAAAACAGTATATATTAACATCTTCTATTCAATGCTTCTAAAATTACTCACCTTGAAAATGATTAGTCATTTTCTACTGACAAATTCTAATTATCTTTTTCCAGATCTCTTCCACATAACTTCTGGTAGCATTCTGTATTATTGAGTATTCCTCCTTGAAATACTCTTATCTTTACTCTCCTTGTTCTCTAGCCCACTGAATCCTCTTTTGCCCTATTTAATACATTGTCATTTCTTTTTTTTTTCTATTTTCTCTATTTTTTTTTTTGGAAAGAGTACACGTGCGAGTGGGGGAGAAGCATTATTGTAAATAATGCTGCAATAAACAGGGGTACATCTACCTTTATAAGTTAGTGGTATTTTATTCTTTGGGTATACCCAGTAGTGGAATTACTGGGTCATATGGTAGTTCTGTTTTTTAATTTTTTAAAGTTTTTTAAGTTTATTTATTTTGAGACAGAGAGAAGGTGATCGGGGGAGGAGAAGAGAGAGGATCCCAAGGAGCTCTGCAGGACCAGCACAGAGCCCGACTTGGGGTTTGAACTCACAAAACTGTGAGATCATGACCTGAGCTGACGTCAACAGTAGGACACTTAATTGACTGAGCCACCCAGATTCCCCTTTATTTTTAATTTTTTGAGGAAACTCCATACTGTTTTCCACAATGGCTGTACTAGTTTGCATTTCTACCAACAGTGCACGAGGATTCCTTTTTATCCACATCCTTGCCAGCACTTGTTCTTATATTTTTTATTTTAGTCATTCTGACAGTGAGAGCTTACTGTGGTTTTGATTTGGATTTCTCTGATGATGAGTGATGTTGATCATCTTTTCATGTGTCTGTTGGCCACGTGGATGCCTTTTTTGGGTAAATATCAGTTTATTTTTTATTTTGTTTCCCATGTCTCAGGACACACATCTAGGAAAATTTTGCTATCGCCATTGTCTCGCAGTTCTCTTCTAGGATATTTATGATTTCATGTCTCACATTTAGGTTCTTCATCATTTTGGGTTTATTTTTGTGTATGGTATAAGATAGTGGTCCAATTCCATTGTTTTCAGATTGCTGTCCAGTCTTCCCAACACCATTTGTTGAAAAGTCTTTTTCCCATTGCATATCCTGACCCCTTTGTTGAAGATTAACTGACCATATAATTGTGGGTTTATTTCTGGGTTTTTCATTCTATTCCACTGATCTATGTGCCTGTTTTTGTGCCAGTACCATACTGTCTTGATCACTATAGCATTGTAGTATGATGGTAGGTCTAGAATTGTGATGCCTCTAGTTTTGCCTTTCTTTTTTAAGATTGCTTTGGCTATTTAGGGTCCTTTGTAGATCCATACAAATTTTAGGATTCTGTGTTCTAGTGAAAAATGCTGCTGGTATTTTGATATTGTATTAAATCTCTAGATTGTTTTGGGTATTTAAACAATATTTGTTTTTTAGACAAGGAGAGAATCTTAAAAGCACCAAGAAAAAAACAGTTTGTTAAATGCTTGTGAAATTCCATAAGAAAATCAAGGTTTTTGAGTGGAAACTTGGCAGGCCAGAAGGGAATAAGCATAATATATTCAAAATACTGACAGAAAAAAACTGCTAACAAAACTCTCTAGCAAAGCTGTCCTTAAGATTTGAGGCTGGGGGGAGCGGGGCGGGGGGCGGGGAGATGAGTTTTCCAGACAAACAGAAGCTTAAGGAGTTTATTACCCCTAGACCTGACTTACAAGAAATGTTAAAAGGACTTCCTTAAGCTTAAACATAGGTACACAATTAACAACAGGAAAACATACGAAAGTATAAATCTCAGTGGTCAAGGTGAATACATAGCAAAAATCAGAAATAAACTTACATTGTAAAGGTGGTTGGTTAATTACTTATAAATCTAGTATGAAGGTTAAAAGACAAAAGTAGTAAGAATAACTAACTACAATAATTTGTAAGTTAATATTGAAAACTAAAAGATTTAAACCGTGACATCAAAACAAAATGTGGAAGAAGGAGAAGTCAGGTTTAGAATGCATCTGAACTTAAGCTATCAACTTACGATAGACTGTTTTTATTTTTATGTAAGCCTCACAGTAACCATAAAGCAAAAACCTATAGATACACAAAAGATAAGAGATATATAAGCCTATCACTACAGAAAATTATCAAATCAAAAGAAAAAAGGAAGAAAAATGAAAAGAAATTTTAAAAACAACCAGAAAACAATTAACAAAATGCCAATAAGTACATATCCACCAATAAATTTCTTTATATGAAAATGAGCTAAATTCTCCAATAAAAAGTGAGGCAGCTTGGTGTCTCAGTCAGTTGAGCATCTGACTCTTGATTTTGGCTCAGGTCGTGATCTCACAGTTTTGTGGGTTTGACCCTATGTTGGGCTCTGCACTGACAGGGAGGAGCCTACTTGAGATTCTCCCTTTCTCTCTTCCCTCTCCCACTCGTGCTCTCACTGAAAATAAACTTAAAAAAAAAAAGACACAGAGTGGCTGAACGAATAATAATACAAGATCCATCTATATGCTGCCTACAAGAGACTCACTTCAGATATAAGGACATGCAAACTTAAAGTAAATGGTGGAAAAAATAAAAATGAAATATTTATTTCATGCAAATAAAAAGCAAAAGAAATCTGGGGTAGGTATACTAACAGCAGACAAAATACACTTTAAGACAAAGACCAAAATAAGAGACACACAAGGTCATAAAATAATGATAAAAGGACACCCCAGAGGATGTAACGTTTGTAAATATTTGTTCGCCCAATGAAGAAGCACCTAAATACATAAAGCAAACACTGATCAACATCAAGGGAGAAACAGACACCAATTTAAAAATAGTAGGGGACTTAAATTTGCCATTTTCATCAATTAGATCATTGAAACAGAAAATCTATCAAAGGGGTGCCTGGGTGGCTCAGCTGGTTAAAAATCTAACTCCTGATTTTGGCTCAAGTCATGATCTCATGGTTCATGGAATCAACTCCTGTGTTGGACCCACACTGATGGTGCAGAGCTTGCTTGGGAGTCTCTCTTCTCCCCTCTCTCTGCCCCTCCTCCATTCATGTACTCATGCTCTTTCTCAAAATAAATAAACATTAAAAAAAAGAAAATATTAAAAACATTATACTTAAATGACATGTTAGACTAGGTGGGCTTAACACACACAGAACATTGTACCTAAGCAACAGAATACACAGTCTTCTTAAGCTCACATGGAACATTCTCTACAAAGAATCCTGTGTTATGCCACAAAGAAGAAGTTATGTATGTGTCAAAGAAGAAACCAAAAGCAAAAGCAAATTCTTTGACAAGTTTGAAAATGGAAATACAGGGGCGCCTGGATGGCTCAGTCAGTTGAGCGTCCGACTTCAGCTCAAGTCACGATCTCACAGTTCGTGGGTTCGAGCCCTGCATTGGGCTCTGTACTGACAGCTAAGCTCAAAGCCTGGAGCCTGTTTCCGATTCTGTATCTCCCTCTCTCTCTGACCCTCCCCTGCTCACGCTGTCTGTCTGTCTCTCTGTCTCTCTCTCTCTCTCAGAAATAAATAAAAAACGGGGCGCCTGGGTGGCTTAGTCGGTTAAGCGTCCGACTTTCGCTTAGGTCATGATCTCGCGGTTTGTGGGTTCAAGCCCCGCATCGGGCTCTGTGCTGACTGCCAACTCAAGAGCCTGGAGCCTGTTTCGGAGTCTGTGTCTCCCTCTCTCTGACCCTCCCCTACTCGCGCTGTCTCTCTCTCCTAGAAATAAACAAAAATATTTAAAAAAAAAAAAAAGAAAGAAATAAAAAACATTAAAAAATTTTACGAAAATGGAAATGCATCATATCATGTCAAATAAACAACCTAACTTTACACTTCAAGGAACTAGAAAAAGAAGAACAAATTAAACGCAAAGTTAGCAGAAAGAAATAGCAACAATAAGAGCAGAAATAAATGAAATGTGACTAAAAAAAGAAATAAATAAAATCAGAAATGAAAGAGATGTTACAACTGGTATCCCAGAAACTTTGATAAAGAATATCAAACTACTATGAACAATTAGAACTCAACTGGAAAATCTGAAGAAATGGATAAAACTCTAGGAACATACAGCCTACCAACCTGAATCATGAAGATACAGAAAAGTAGATTGAATCTCTAATAAAAAATCTCCCCTGGGGCACCTGGTTGGATCAGTCAGTTAAATGTCTGACTCTGGCTCAGGTCATGAGCTTACAGTTGAAGAGTTCGAGCCCCACGGCGGGCTCTGTGCTGACAGCTCAGAGCCTGGAGCCTGCTTCGGTTTCGGTGTCAAATTCATTTTATAAGGCCAACATTACCCCGAAACCAAAATAGGCAATGACACCATACAAAAGAAAACTATAGGCTAGTATCTCTGATGAATAGATGCAGAAAACCGCAACAAAATATGAGCAACCTAATTCAACAATAACACTAAAAGGATGATATACCATGATCAAGTGCTATTCCTAGATGCAAGGAACGGTTTGACATTTATAAATCAATGTGATACATCCCATTAACAAAATGAAGGCTAAAAATCATATGATTATCTCAATATACACAGAAAAATCATCTAATGAAATTCAACATCCACTTCAGATTTTAAAAATCTCAAAAAGTGGTTATTGAGGGAACATATCTCAACATAATGAAGGCCGTATATGACAAGCCCACAGCTAACATTATACTCAATGGTGAAAGCTGAAAACTTTTTCTCTGAGATCAGGAACAAGACAAGAATGCCCACTCTTAGCATTTTATTCAATACAGTATTGGAAGTCATAGTCAGAGCACTTAGTCAAGAAAAAAGAATTAACAGGTATCCTAGTTGGAAAGGAGGAACTAAGTCTATTTGGAGATGACCGGTCATAGAAAACCCAGACTTCATCAAAAAGCTGTTAAAATAAACAAATTCAGTAAAGTTTCAGGATAAAAAATCAATATGCAAAAATCTCTTTTGTGTCTATATACTAATATTGAACTGTCAGAAAAAGACATGAAACAATCTGGTTTACACCTTCAAGCAGTATAAAATATAGGAATAAATTTAATCAAGGAAGTGAAAGACATGCACATTGAAAACCATAAGGTATTAATGAAAGATTGAACATGTCACAGATAAATTCAAAGATAAACCATGACCAGATTGGAAGAATACTGTTAAAATGTCCATACTATCTAAAGAAATCTACTGATTTAATGCAATCCCTTTCAAAATACTAAGGGCTTTTTTTCACCAAAAAAGAATAAACAATCCTAAAATTTGTATGGAAGTACAAAAGATTCCAAATGGCCAAAGCAATTTTGAGACAGAAGAATCAAGCTGGAGGTATCACACTTTCTGATCTAAACTATATTACAAAGCCATAGTAATCATACAGTATGATACTGGCATAAAAAATAGACACACAGATCAATGGAAAAGAACAGAGAGCCCAGAATTAAGCCCAAGCATATATGGTCAATTAATTTACAACATAAGAGACAAGAATGTACAATAGGGAAGAGACAATCTCTTCAATAAATGGTGCTGGAAAAACTTCCAGCTACGTACAAAAGCATGAAACTGGACCACTATCCTACATGCACAAAATAGCCTAAAATGGATTAAAGACTTGAATATGAAACCTGAAATTGTACAACTCCTTAAGAAAATATAGGTGGTAAGAGCCTTGACTTCAATCTTGGGGACAATTTTTTGGATCTCACACTAAAAGGAAAGGCAACAAAAGAAAAATAAACACGTGGGACTAACATCCAACTAAAAAGTTGCACAGCAAAGGACCATCAACAAAATGAAAGACAACCTACTGAATGGGAGAAAATATTTGCAAATCATATATGTGATGAGGGGTTAATATCCAAACTATATAGAGAACCCAACAACTCAACAGCAAAAAATCTAATTAAAAATGGGCACAGGGTCTGGGGTGCCTGGATGCTACAGTTAGTTAAGTACCTGTTTCTAACTTTTGGCTCAAGTGGTGATCTCAGGGTCATAAGATCAAGCCCCGCATCATTCTCCATGCTGAGTGTAAAGCCTACTTGAGATTCTCTCTCCCTCTCTCTCACTGCCCCTCCCCAACTCATGCACATGCTTTCTCTCTCTCTTAAAAAAAAAAAAAGGCAAAGGGTCTAAGTAGGTATTTTTCTAAAGACAGCATACAGATATCCAACAGGTACATGAAAAGGTGCTCAACATCAGTAATCAAAGAAATACAAATCAAAACCTCAATGAGTTATCTCCTGCTATTAGCAAAAAGACAAGAAATAACAAGACTTGGCAAGGATGTGGAGAAAAGGGAACGCTTGCACACTTGGTAGGAATTTATACTACAGAAAACAATAAGGAAATTATTTAAAAAAAATAGAACTACTATTTGGGGAATTCAACTTCTATGTATTTGTCTGAAGCAAACAAAAATACTAACTCAAAATGGTATCTACATTCCCATGTTCATTAGTATTATTCACAATAGCCAAGTCATGGAAACAACCTTACAGTGTCCATCAGTGGTTGACTATGATATAAATACACAATGGAATCCTTTTCAGCCATAAAAGTCAAGGAAAGCCTGTTGTTTCTGACAACATAGATGGATCTTGAGGGCATTATAGTGAAATAAGTCAGACAGAGAAAGACAGATATCATATGATCTCACTCATATGTGGAATGTTAAAAAACAAATACCACAATAACCCAACTCCTAAATACAGAAGAGTTTGGTGTTTATCAGAGATGGGGGTGGTGGGAGAAACAGGTGAATGTTATCAAAAGGTAGAAACTTTCATTTATAAAATAAGTCACGAGGATATAATGTACAGCATGATGACTATAGTCAATAATACTATCAAGGGCACATGAATGATTTTAGTTGATTGAGCATCCCACTCTTGGTTTCAGATTGGGTCATGATCCCAGTGTCATGGGATCAAGCCCCACATCAGGCTCTGTGCTGGGCGTGGAGCCTGCTTGGGATTCTTAAAAATAAAATTTTAGGGGCACCTGGGTGGCTTAGTCGGGTAAGCGTCTGACTTTCGCTTAGGTCATGATCTCTCAGTTTGTGGGTTCGAGCCCCGCATCAGGCTCTGTGCTGACTGCCAGCTCAGAGCCTGGAGCCTGTTTCAGAGTCTGTGTCTTCCTCTCTCTCTGACCCTCCCCTGCTCACGCTGTCTCTTTCTCTCTCTCCTAGAAATAAATAAAAATATTAAAAAATAAAATAAAATAAAATTTTTAAAAATAATAAAAACACTGTATTATATTTCTGAAGGGTGATGAGAAAATAAATGTTAAAGTTTTTTATCACAAGAAAAAATTCTAACTGGTTATAGATATTAACTAGACATACTGTGGTAATGATTTCACAATAAATCAAATCATATTGTATACCTAAAACTAATATAGAATTATATGTCAATTATATCATCTTTTTAAATGTAATATCAAAATTTTTAAAATAAATATTCAAATTTTTATTAAACATACATAGAATTACCCTGTCAAACTCTCTTAAAGGTTTACAATTGCTTCTTTTTTTCAATCACAAATCATAGGCAGTTAACAGATCAGTAAAAATTAGTTTGATGATCAGTTATTAGTCTTCATCCCATACTTTTACTACCACTGGTCAAAGAGTAACTCTCCATTAAATTTAGGAAGAAAGCTCATATAATAAATCTGAGATGAAATAACACAAACACTGGATGTGTTCAAGTCAGAAAGACCTCAAGTGTTATGCAACTTTTGAACTTTAGAATTTTTCTAAACAAAAATATCCCAAAGTAGCAAGTAATTTTGAGTTAATGACAGATAAGTAATATGTATTTTTATAGAAATATAATCATCAGGGAACCTGAGTACCTCAGTGGGTTAAGCACATGATTCTTGATTTTAGCTCCGGTAGCACCAAGTTGGGCTCTATGCTGACAGCACTGGCCTGCTTCGGATTCTCTCTCCCTCCCTCTTTCTCTGCCCCTCCCACACTTATGTTCTCTCTCTCTCTTTCTCTCTCTCAAAAATGAATAAACATTTTTAAAAAAAGGAAATACAATCATCATCAAGGCATTTCTTGGTGCCAAGACAAGGAGAAATAAGATGCTGCTGATAAGTTTTTAAAAACACAATGTACTCAGGAAGGTAATCTAAATAAATAGGGGAAATAAGTAATAATATGTTAACATAAGTATAGTGCCAAATGAGTGGTATATGCACACATGCACTAAGTGCTATTACAGAAGCATAAGTGGTGCTTATAAATACCCACGAGTTATACACAATTGTTTCAAGGATGAGAAAATATAAATTAATGTCTAATACTATGAATAATGGGAAATTAGACTGTAGCACTATATCTTTTTTTTCCAGTCTAATGGCATATAAATTTAAGTAACGATGTCTCTTTTTAAAAGCATCATATTGATATACTAAGCCAGGACCCACCAGGTATATCGCTGCTATGAGAGCAAAGAACCTATAAGCAAATACAGTATTCTTTCCCATTGTGTAAAAAAAAAAAAAAAGAGGGGGCTTATAATTCAACTCAGTTTTCTAGGTAATCACCACTAATCACCTAGAATTGACACTTAGATGAAACTTATTTGCCAAGCCAAGTTTTAAGTTATAATTTTAAGAACAGAAAGAACTATGTAGAAATAGTCTACTCATTTGATTTCAGTGCAGATATTAGCCCTAAAGGTATGTATGAAAATCACTGGTACTTTCATACTATTTTGAGGTTTGGCTATTGAGGTCTCTAGAGTTTTCAGTATTTCAATTTGTTTAAATTGGAATTATCTTAAGTATTTCTCTTTCTACTAAGGGTATATTAAAAAGTTCTGTAGGAAACTAACGGAATGGGAGGAGATATTCGCAAACAATCTATCAGATAAAGGGTTAGTATCCAAAATCTAAAAAAAGAACCTAGCAAACTCAACACTCAAAAAAACAAATAATCCAAACAAATAATCCAGTGAAGAAATGAGAAAAAGACATGAAGAGACATTTCTCCAAAGACATTCAGATGGCCAAAAGACACATGAAAAAATCCTCAACATCACTCTTAATCAGGGATGACAAACCAAAACCACAGTGAGATATCACCTCACACCTGTCAGAATGACCAACATTAACAACTCAGGCAACAATAGATATTAGCAAGGATGTGGGGAAAGAGGGTGGGAATGCGAACTGGTGCAGCCACTATGGAAAACATAATGGAGGCTCCTCAAAAAATTCAAAACAGAACTACCCTATGACCCAGCAATTGCACTACTAGGCATTTATCCAAGGGATACAGGCATGCTGTCTCAAAGGAGCAAATGTGCCCCAATGTTTATAGCAGCACTGTCAGCAATAGCCAAAGTATGGAAAGAGCCCAAATGTCCATCAATGGGTGAATGGATCAAAAAGATGTGATATGTATATATAAAAATATATGTGTGTATACACACACACACACACAGTGGAGTATTACTTGGCAATAAATGAAATCTTGCCATTTGCAATTATGTGGGTGGAACTAGAGGGTATTATGCTAAGCAAAATTAGTCAGAGAAAGAAAAATATCATCTGACTTCACTCATATAAACACTTTAAGACACATAACAGATGAACATAAGGGAAGCAAAAATAATATAAAAACAGAGGGGGACAAAACATAAGAGACTCTTAAATATGGAGAACAAAACAGAGGGTTACTGGATGGGTTGTGGAATGGAGGAGGGGCTAAATGGATAAGAGGCATTAAGGAATCTACTCCTGAAATCATCGTTATTGTATATGCTAACTAACTTGGATATGAACTTTAAAAAATAAATTAAAAAATTAAATTTATGCTTTCAAAAATTTTTTAACATCTTATTTATTTCTGAGAAAGAGAGACAGCATGAGAAGGGGAGGGTCAGAGAGAGAGGGAGACACAGAATCTGAAACAGGCTCCAGGCTCTGAGCTGGCTGTCAGCACAGAGCCTGACAGGGGGCTCAAACCCACCAACCGTGAGATCATGACCTGAGCCGAAGTCGCACGCCCAACCGACTGAGCCACCCATGCACCCTAAATTTATGCTTTCAATGGCAAAAAAAAAAAAAGTTCTGTTAACAATTTTAATTAAGGACCTTTATTAGATGTCATATAATTAATGTTATGATATTTTATTTTTAAAGGAGAAAGGAGAGAAGACTACATAGAACAGGTAAAATACTTTCTTTTACTGTTTATTTTTAGAAAATTAAATTCCAAGAGAAAAGCATACTATATGTGATTATTTTCAACTCAGAAAAAGATGCCCACTGGTATACATTAATGAGAAAATATTTTTCTAGATAACTGTTCAGTTTTTTAGTATTTCAGGGCTGTAATTATTATTAAAATAGTTATTTTTGAAAATAAAATCTGCAATGTGGGATATGTACAAATGAAATTATATACATGAAATTTGCTTTATAATAATACAGTGGGGAGTAAGTAGGAGGGATATACATGAATTGAAGTCACCATGAGTTGGTAATTGATGAAGGTGGGTGATGAGTAAAACAAGCAGTTTAAATATACTATTCTGTCTACTCTGGTATATGTTTGAAAGCATCCAAAGTTAAAAGTTTAAAAATAAAAGGTTTATTATAATATTAACATGGTTTTCAAATTCATTTATATTTATGTATAATTTCATAAGTAATGCATGTGGGGTCTCTCTCCAAATTCTGCCATTTTAAATTCATTTTGAGGAAATATCAATGCTCTATTATAATAATTTCAAAAAGGATAGGTCTAATTTGGAGAAAGTCTCATCATTTTATTAAAAGTTCTCAGTGGATTGCCATAGTAACTGATTCATTATGAGATGAGTTTGAATCATTGTTCTACAATTACTAGCATTATACTTTGGAAAATCAATTCATCTATGTATGCCTTAACTTTTTCATCCAGAAAACAGATAATTCCACATACCTCACAGGATTTTTACAAAGGGGTATTGTGACTATGTATGTGATAGGACTTTGTTAATTAATATGGAACTATACTAATGATAGTAATTATTAAACCACTGTTTCAATCTACTATCTTTATAGATATATTTATAATAAAGATAATTTTATTTCTTGATTTGTTTAGAGAAAAAATTCCATGTTACAGTTGAATATACATTCATATAATCTACACTTAATTTGCTAAAGCTTAAAGAACCTTAACTATAAATTTTATATTTTTTTTAAATAGGTTTTTTTTTTTTTAGAACACTTGTTAAAGAAAACTGCATCCTGTCAAATCTTTACACACATCAACTTGAACACATAAGTGCACATGACATCCCATCAAGAAACTGATTTCCCAAGGATCTTTCTGGAAGGGTTGTTATATAGAATAAGAAGAATATCAGTATGTGTACTAAAGTACAGGATGGTTATCATAACCTAATTTTCAGGCCATAAGTCTTCAAATTCAGATATTAATACAATTTAAATTCAGATTAGCACCAATCATATACACTTCATGTTCAATCTTCTAGTTTCTTGTTAAGGAAGACACAGATAAAATCCAGATTATAAGAGCTTGTCATTATTGCTTACAAAAGCTATATCTCATTCAAAATTTTCATATACTGCATTTTAAATTATGATTTTATGTGTGTCTGTATAATTTTCTTTTAGTAACTATTTTTCAGCATATTTCTCTATCACCTATTTATTTAACTTTAACCAACTGAATATATTCGATAAGAACTAAGTTTTAAAAATAAAAAAAGAAAGCAAAGAAAATAACAAAATAAAATAATGCTATATATCTCTCAACTGCTGACTACGTGCTGGCACTGGTCTCAACACTTTAAATGTTTTAATTCAGTTAATTCTCACAACAACCATATGAGGTAAATATTACTATTAGTCCCACTTTATAGACAAGGAAACAGATACAGATATTAAGTAACTTCCTCACAGTTTATAAAGTATCCTGCTGGAATTCAAACCCAAACAATCCTCTTCTAGACCAGAGCTTCTTGACCTCAAAGCTACTGACTTTTGGGGCTAGATAATTCTTCTGTTTTGGGGGAGCTGTCCTGTGCACTATGGGCCTTAGCAGCATCCTTACCTTCCATATACCAGATGCTAGTAGCTACCCTACCCCAGTCATGACAACCAAATAACATCTCCAGACATTGTCAAAGGAGCAAAATGGCAAAATCACCCCCAGTTGAGAAATCCCGTTCTTGAGTAAACCTTATACAACAGTGACTCTCTAAAAACTACCCATATAAAAGTAGGAAAAGCCAGAAAATAAAAAAAAGAAAAATCACCTATAATCCCACCATCCAAGATAATCATTAACATTACCAGGTTTCAGACTTTTTAAGTTTCCCTCATTACATTCCTCTCCCTCCACCTACTCTCTCAGTCCTTAATTTTGTGTTAATCATTCCCTTGCTGGAAACCAACTTGACAATAAACTATTTTTTAAAAAATCATTCCCTTGCTATCTGTACAGTTTTCCAATATGTGGCTATATTCCTAAATAATGTAATATATAGTTTTACTTATTTCTGAACTTCATATAAGGTGAAACATAGTGTATTCTTTTAGTTACATGTTTTTTTTCACTCAATACTATGTTTCTGAAATACATCCTTGCTGATATGTATTGATGTATGCTTATTCATTTCCACTGCCAATTGTTTTTACTGGATGAATATCATAAATTGTTCATCTACTCTGTTGATGGACATTTAGGTTGTCTTCAGCGTTTTCTATTATACCCAGTGCTGCTATGAACATTTTCCTATATATCCCTAGGGTACATACCTGGGAAAAGAATTTCTGGTCAAGGCAATACATATCTTTAATTTTGATAAATCTTTTTTTAAAAAATTTTAATGTTTTATTTATTTCTGAGAGAGAGAGAGACAAGAGTGAGCAGGGAGGGTCAGAGAGAGGAGGAGATACAGAATCTGAAACAGGCTCCAGGCTCTGAGCTAGCTGTCAGAACAGAGTCCAACGTGGGGATCGAACCCACAAACTGTGAGATCATGACCTGAGCCGAAGTCAGACACTCAACTGACTGAGCCACCCAGGTGCCCCTAATATTGATAAATAATTCTAAATATTTCTCAAAGTAGTTTTACCAATTCACTTTCCAGTAGCCAAAGATAAGAGTTTCCACTGGTCTTGCTAATACTTACATTTAACATTCATATTTTTCCATTTCTGCCATTCCTACTAGCTATGAAATAGTTTATCACTGAGGTTTTAATTTGCTTTTGTCTGGGGCACCTGGGTGGCTCATTTGGTTAGGCATCCAACTTCAGCTCAGGTCATGATCTCACAACTCATGAGTTGCAGCCTCTTGTCATGCTCTGTGCTGACAGCTTGGAGCCTATAGCCTGCTTTTGATTCTCTCTCTCTCTCTCTCTCTCTGATAAACATTTAAAAATTAAAAAAAAATAATTATTTGCACTTGCCTGATTAATAAAATTGAACATCTATACCTATATTTCTGATTATTTATGATTCTTCATTCTAGAAATACCTAATTACTCTTTCACTCATTTCTTAGTTTCTTTGCCTTTTTCTCACTGATTTGTAATTTTTTTATACATTCTGGAAACTAATCTTTTGTTAGTGTTACAAATAACTTCTTGTTTGTTGCCTGTCTCCTCCCTGTGTTTATGGTTGATAAAGAGAAATCCAACTGCATTAAAGATAATGTACTACCCTTCCCCTTTATGGTGTGTTTTTAATGTCTTAAGATGTTCCTCCCTTCTCCCAGTGTCACATACATATTCTATTACTAAAACTTTGCCTTTAACATTTATGTTTAACATAAATGTGGGTTTGTGTGTGCCTATTAATTACATGTATGCCCAGAATTAAAATGAAGTAATTCTAAACATATACAGGAAGTCGACTACTATTCTAAGTTAGAGCTTAACTCTTGCTTGGATAAGCAAAGTCTACAAATGGCCAAACAGATCAAGCATGACATGACCAAATTTATTTAAGTTGATTATATAATTAATTAGGCTCCACAGATACATCTTTTTTAGAAAGGGTGTCAGTGTAAACTGAAGAGATTTGTTCCATTCTTAAGAAACAGAGCAAACCAAATTTCTCAAAGTATAGATCAACAAACGACTTAGCCCTTGTATATTTAATTCTAAATCCCCAATTATACAAGTATAGCTAGGTATTATTCTTTCTATGGCAATTTTTTACATTTAAATGTCAAATTTCTATCATTCTCTTGCCTAAAACCAACAGCATAAAGTCCAAGCTCTTTAATATAGTACAAAAAACTCTCCATTCCTAACCTATGCCTTTCTCTCCAGTTTCATCTCCTGCTATTCACCACCCAAGAGTGTCTGAGTTGTTTCACTGCCATATATCCCTAATACCTGTTCTATCACTTTGGTGTACTCTAGGTGTCAATAAATGCTGACTGAACCAAACTAGACCTATATAAACTTAGGTAGCTTATCATTAACACTATTTCTTCCAACTTTTTATTATGAAAAATTTCAAGTACACAAAAAAAGTTGTGAGAATTGTAATCATCCACATAACTACTACCCAGATTCTACATTTATTGCTTTATAGTAATTGCTTTATCATGTATCTGCCCATCAACCAATCCTTCTATCAATCCATCTTATATTCTGATACCAAGTAAATGACAGACATCCATACACTTCATGCCTTTGCCCACTTTAGCATGCACAGCATTAACTGCAGTATAAGAATAGTTTATAATCTTCCCCTCCCCGTAAGTAGACACAACAAAATGCACAGATCTTAAGTGTTCTGTTATAATTTAGTTTCTCTTGAGATCACATAAATCTTTCACCTTTTAAGTGTTCCATTATATTAGTGTGTGTGTTATACATAACATATGTTATACTCATACTATTATAGATTATCTATCTCTGTCAATCCCCAGAGGACTTTTACCCAAACACTTTGAGTTCATATTCTGTTCAGCCCTACAGCTATTTTCTGGTTAAGGTAAGGAATGATACTGTTTTTAATCCCAGCTTGTTTTAACCATAACTTAGCTTTAGTTCTCATCAGAATATGAACTTTAATTCTAAGAAATTCTTTAGATAGAATCTGCTGGGTAATATATAGAGAACTCCAGGTATACAGTTCTCTGATGCTTTGAATTAGCTGGCTGTCAAAACCTTTGTTACTAGAGTAGCTACATTTTTCTCAAATAGTATACATTACTGTCTACTTACAAAACTCAAGAAAAAGTTTGTTCTTCAGATTTCCCTGTTCACCTTCTCCTTTGTGAAAAATATGAAAATGGAATTATGTTCCATGTCTTAACTTCAAGTAACTACCATCTGAAGACAATTTATATCAGTCTTTCTGAAAACAAACAAAAAATGCTCTGACAGTTTTTCCCTGCAATAAGAAGGTAATTCCACAAATGCTTAACTCCTCCTCACTTTTAAAATTTATAGATCTTCACAGTTATCTTACTAACCTCCAGTATCCTGCAATTTGGTAGACTGCTAATAGATGTGGTACACTTTAAATTTCTTACCTACTTTCTCCAGAACTTTTTTGAAAAACACATTTAAACAGATCTTAACAGATACAGTTCAAGAGTCAATCACAGTGAAGAAAAAACAAATTAGAAAAGTCATGAATGATTAAAATGGTGGATTTTGTTATGTATATTTCACTACCATTAAAAGTAAATAAATAAAACTACTAGAAATGTAGCTGGCTCTTGGGAAGATTTTGGGAAGAATTTGTACTGACAAAGCTGAGGAAAAGAATTTGATTTCTCCATTAAACTTTAATAGATCAATTTAGAAGAGGATAACTTGGGCTTGCATGATGGAATACATTTCTAGGTATGGAGCATACCTCTTGTTTAACACTGACTTCAGTCATTAACAATAGGGAATAAATTGTGCAGTCATATATCTATATTGTTTTACCTGTACTACTCAATGGCATACTGTCTGGAAAAGACCTTAGACTTAGAAATGCCAGAAACTCATTTTTTTAATGTGGAATTATGACAGATAATACCAATCTGCTGCTTACACTGCTTTTTGCCCTTCTATCATCCAGCAACGTGGATTCCAGCCAGAAGAGAGCAGTATGAATAGAACAAAGTGTATTTGTGTGTGTGTGTGTGTGTGTGTGTGTGTGTATACTGTCAATATGTAAATATTAGGAATATATACACACACATAATATTTATTTACATATGTATTTACATGTAATATGTATTTACATATAAAGTATATTCATACACATGTATATACCCATATTTACATGTCGATGCAAATATGTTTACATATTGACAATTATCCATGTTAATAAGGAGCACCTTATATAACTCAAGTTTAAGTATGTAATTTCTAAAAGTGTGATAAAATTAGCAATTTTTGGTTCATTGACACCTCTATCATAAAGCTTATTAATCTACTTGATGGATAACAACATCTTCAAATATTTGTTAAGATGGTATTAGTGCTAAACTTGTATCATACTTATCTCTCTCCTCAAAGGATAATGTTTAAAAAATACCTTTAAATATATCAACCTATTACCTAAACAGGAAAGTTAGATAAACTATTAGGTAGAAAACAAAAGGGCCAACACAGCCATAAATAGTGATCATTCTTCATAGATATGAACCAATTTATCTTAATATTTCTGACCTACCTACTTTCTGAAAGATCTGGGGTTGAGTTCACAAAATTTTTTATATACAATATCTAAAATAAAATTACACAAAGCAAAGATCAATTAAAATTTGCAAAGTAAAAATGTTGCTGAATATCTGGGCTATTACATACAAATTAAAAAGGAGTTTAGCTCTGAATTTGTGGAGGCTAAGGTAAAAAGGGGAAACAGGTTTAGTTGGGGAGGCATCATGGTATAATAGAAAGAATGTAGGATTTATAGGCAAACTATCTCAATTCCACTTGTTTCCACTACTTCCTCACTGTCACATCCTCTTTATACCTATTTCGTAAACTGTAAATTTGGCATAGTTATATTTAACAACATCATAGGACCTTCACTGCCATATCAAATTAGGTAATGTGAAAGCATTGTGAAATTCCAAAACACCATTATTATTGCCTTTAATGACTTAATTATGAAGTATGCAAACAGTAAATTCAACTAAAAGGAAACATTTTTCTAGCACTGGATTCACACTCAAGAATGCTTGGACACTGGCAGCCTCCTTGGGATTCTGTCTCTCCCTCTCTCTGCCCCTCTTCTGCTTGCTCTCTCTCTCTCTCTCTCTCTCTCATAAACAAAGAATGCTTGTGTTAGAAACTAAACATTCTTCAAGGAGAGTTTTGAAAAAGAAATCCTATTCAGATAGACGTTTTCATTATAAGTCTTCTATAAAAGCTGGAATTATACTGAATCACAATTCAGTGAAGACTATACTGTTGAAAGGTGAGAGGACATGTTCTGAGCACCTTTCTGATGGCTGACTTAACACAGAGAAGGCTAGACAATGAGATAGTTAGCTTATCTATTAACCTGTCTCTCATACGTACCAGAAGCCTCAAGCCAACCTTCGGTAACTGATAGATTGTATAGTCAACTTAAGATTTCATTTTCTAGAAAGAATATCAAGCAACACAACTCTGGAATACTGATTAAAAATAAATCTGGGCTATTACCAAATATGTAAGAAGCAGAGTTAACAGCTAATAGTGAAACTTGAGTAACTGGACAACTTGCTTAAGAAAGCATCTCCTGTCACACAGGG
Organism: Hyaena hyaena; assembly: GCF_003009895.1. Lineage (NCBI taxonomy): Eukaryota > Metazoa > Chordata > Mammalia > Carnivora > Hyaenidae > Hyaena > Hyaena hyaena. The sequence continues at coordinate 2,196,304 of NW_024080854.1, forward strand.
GTGGACTACTGACATGCTGGTAGAAAAGAGCCTTAAAAGACAGAGTAAGGCAATCATAGGAGTTCATCATAAAGTAGCCTGTGGAACGAACGTTCCTTGTTAGTACATTAAAAAAAAAAAGCCATAGTGGAAAACGCACCTCAGAGAAATAAAAACTAAATTCTAACCCAGGTCTGCCACTACATGAGTAATTATGGATAAAACACTAAACCAATATAAGCCTTGGTTTCCTCATCTGTAAAATGAAAGGACTACAGATTAGGAAACTTTCTTCTCTCACTAAAATAGAACACTTCTAGGATTTAATTATTGTTGAACCAAATAAGAAATGTTAAAAAAGACCATTAGGGAAAACCTAATGTAAAATAATGAGATGATCACTTAGTATTAAAAATATGTACATCTGTATTAATTAAGTGAGGAACAGGTCAAAATCCAGTTTGGAGCAAAACAAAGCTTAACTTGTCTGCAGAATTTGATTATGAAAGTCTACGTATATTTAAAAGAAAGTGACCTGGTATCACCCAACATTAGGTAACAGCAATAGGGTGTGGCTTAGAAAATGCACCTAAGAGTATGTTGAAATCAAATAAGGGTCTGGGGAAAACCCTTTTATTGCAGTAAATTATTACAGGAATTAACATGTAGCCATTCAGTCAAGGGTGAGCAGTTTCAGCTCTTAATAAAATGAAGATCAGCCTCCACCAAAACCACAACTTCCTGTTCCAAACAAAATCATCTCCTCCCAAAATAGGAAATAAAGAAAGCAAAACTACCAATTCTATTGTTTATTAGAGGCCTAAAATTTTATAAGCTTTGGTCCAGTAATTATATTTCTGTAACTCCAAACCAGAGAAATAATCCTAAACACAGAAAAAAACTTCATGCCTAATAATGTTCTTTAAACATTTTCTATCACTGGGTTACTTATTTAAAAAAAAAAAGTAAACTGAGAACAACATAGATTTAACAACAACAAAAAGGAATAGTTGAGTAAAGCTACAATATTTAATGAAATAAAATTAAGCCATTAAGAACAAACACTGGAAGCAATGAAAAGTGTTCAAAGTGAGGCAAAACCCTCCAAAACCTATAGAATTATATATATGATTTCAACTCTGTTTAAAAAAGCAAATAAAACATATGTGGAAAAAAAGACACTGGAAGCAAATACATGTTAAACCACAATTTTATATGACTGGTGGGACTATGGGTAAATGTTTATACTTTACTCTGTTCCAAATTCTTTTTAATGAATTTACTTTATTTCAAATTACAGTTAAATAACTGTGTATACAAAATTATTATACAATGTATATACAATATATACATTATTTCATTAATCATAAAAATATTCCTCTAAGTTGAATAAGGCACAAATCAATGTTATTTGTCACGGAGCACACTTTCATAGAAATCCTGAAATGCCCTGAAGTAAGCCGTACAAATAGGATGAATTTTTAAGGAAACTCTTCAAAGGAAAAGACTTTTTTAAAGTCCTTGGAGATTCTTGAGAAGTTAATTCTAAGATTCCTACTTTTGAAAATATAATTCTTGGGGCGCCTGGGTGGCTTAGTCGGTTAAGCGTCCGACTTTCGCTTAGGTCATGATCTCGCGGTTTGTGGGTTCGAGCCCCGCGTCGGGCTCTGTGCTGACTGCCAGCTCAGAGCCTGGAGTCTGTTTCAGTCTGTGACTCCCTCTATCTCTGCCCCTCCCCTGCTCATGCTGTCTCTCTCTCTCTCTCTCCTAGAAATAAATAAAACANCTCTCTCTCTCTCTCTCCTAGAAATAAATAAAACATTAAAAAAAATTAAAAAAAAAAAAAAGAAAATATAATTCTTAACATAAGAACATATATACATCAACAATATGGCTAAACCAGATGACATATCGAGTATATAAAAATCTGGCCTTCGGCAACAGTTATAACCAGATATTAGAAAAATAATTTACCTAAGATGTCTGTCATTTAGTCAAGAAGACCAAAAGCTAAATCCAAGTTTCTTGATGACCATTCTACTGGTGGAGAAAATAGAGTCTGGGATAGTAGCTTATAAGCCAAGAATTGGAACTTACGGTTTTTAAAAAGCTGGTGCTTTCAATGTTTTTGTTTTTAAATTGAAAGCTACTTAAATCTCCTGAACTTGCCAGCACACACACACATAAGCCTCCAGCAATATTAAATTTCTCATTCTTCTTGTTACTTGTTTTTCCAGGTAGGTTTTTTTTTTTTTTTTTTTTTTAATTTTGTTTTCATTAGGATTCACAGGCACAGGTCTACGGCCATACCACCCTGAACGCGCCCGATCTCGTCTGATCTCGGAAGCTAAGCAGGGTTGGGCCTGGTTAGTACTTGGATGGGAGGATTCACAGGCACATGAATACATACATATTTCCCTTATGTGCCAACCCCACACCTGTTTCCTTCTAGATAGAACAAATTTCTGAAAGGCAGAAAGAACTTTCAAGATATAATTAAGGAGTAACTTTGAATTCTTTAAATAATAGTAATGTCTCTAATTATGACATGTTAGTTTAAGAACGAACCACCATCCCTACTCTCTTTACTTTTCTTCTTTACCATTTCAACTCCTAGTAGGTTATCTCCAAACTTTAAAAAACGTCCCCACTGTACTGTTTTTCAAATACTGTTCACCTTTGGTATCATGTTTAAACGTTCTCCAATTTCAGAATCCTATGATTAATTCTTTGTGTATCTACTTAATGGGGTAGGGGGAAGGTGATAAAGTAAAAAACAGAAAATGGATCAAGTTCTTGTATCTTTGCAGCTTCATAAAATTTTATAACGGCTTAGAAAACCATGATCTTTTCTATGAAACATTACCTCAAGAGCCACTCTCAGATACTCAGCCAAACACCTAAATTAAGAAATAGACTTTGGGAAGAGACACTATTATAAAATCAAATACATAGACTCAAAAATGAGGACCCACAATTTGCAACTTTTCATTGCAGGACACTTTACGTGCTTCCAAATTTCAACTAACATTTGTCCTTTACTTTTTTATGCTTTATATATTATTAATCTTTACTGATGTTTATGAATACCATATCAAAATTTTAACAGTAAGCTAAATACACAGTTCTCTTATTTACATATATACAGTGCATTTTTAACTTTTGTTTCATTGTTTTCTAATATTTATAATAAAAATACTAACATAAATATTAAGTCAAATATAGTTTAGTTTCTGCATAAACATGATTTTAATTGTTTTTATTTGTTTACTTTCAGGAACTTGGAGATGGTGGTTCTCTCAGAATGGTTCACTTTGGTTTGGTGTAAACAATGAGAAACTTTCATTTTACTTAAATACAACACAGTTCTCACAAATAAATTTTTCATGGCATCATACAAATTAAAATCTCCCTGTACAGATTAAAAAGAGGAACCACAAGATGAATTAGTTAAGTATTTTAAATTCAGAATATTCTCAAGTTAAATTTTATTAGTTTCAAAAACATGTAGCTTACCAAAAGTGATTCTAAGTAGAACTCCTTATTTTCAGTAATGTAAAATTTTTGAAGTTTCTTAAATTATATATTATTAGGTATAAATGGTAAAATATTTAAATTTGGTTCTCCCAAGAATTTTAAACATTTCCTTTGTGAACTTGTTTACATTATTAATTTGCATTATGAATAAGATATTTACTAAACAAATTTCAGCCCAGACCCACTGCTGGGAGAGTTTTCTATGGCTCTCTTAAATTATTGCTTTGAGGCAAAGAATGCCCCTTGGGGCCAGATACTATCTCCCTCTGGAGCACAGGGCAGACATGCTTACTGTTCATTTGAAAAGCTCTGTTTTGAGGACATCTGGGTGACTTAGGGGTTGGGCCTCCAACTCTTGATTTCGGCTCAGGTCATGATCACATGGTTTGTGGGTTTGAGCCCCATGTGGGGCTCTGTGCTGACAGTGCAGAGCCTGCTTGGGATTCTTTCTCTCTCTCTCTCTGCTCCTCACCTGCTCTTTCTCTTAAAAATAAATAAACTTCTTTTAAGAAGTTTGGTTTTGCTTTTAAAGATTCTATTTTTAAGATATCTATACCTCCCTCATGCTACAGGAAATCAAAAGAAAGCCGGAGTAGCGATACTTATATCAGACAAACTGGACTTTAAATTAAAGACAATCACAAGAGATGAAGAAGGGCACTACATAATAATTACAGGGTCCATCCATCAGGAAGAACTAACAATCATAAATGTCTACGCACCAAATATGGGAGCACCTAAATATCTAAAACAATTAATCACAAACAGAAACAAGCTTATAGATAAGAATGTGCTAATAGCAGGGGACTTTAATACTCCGCTTACAGCAATGGATAGGTCAACCAGACAGAAAATCACTAAAGAAATAATGGACTTGAAAGACACATTGGACCAGATGGATCTGACGGATATATTTAGAACTTTACATCCTGAGGCCAGGGAATTTACTTTCTTCTCAAGTGCGCATGGCACATTCTCCAAGATAGATCACATACTGGGACATAAAGCAGCCCTCAATAAATATAAAAGAATAGAGGTCATACCATGCACACTGTCAGATCACAATGCTTTGAAACTTGAAATCAATTACAGGAAGAAGTCTGGAAAACCGCCAAAAACATGGAGGTTAAAGAACACCCTTCTAAAGAATGAATGGGCCAATCAGGCAATTAGAGAGGAAATTAAAAAATATATGGAAACAAATGAAAATGAAAACACAACAATTCAAAATCTATGGGATGCGGCCAAGGCAGTCCTAAGAGGAAAGTACATTGCTCTCCAGGCCTATTTCAAGAGATTAGAAAAAGCACAAGTCCAAAATCTAACAGCTCACCTAAAGGAGCTAGAGGCAGAGCAACAAGAACGCCCTAAACCCAGTAGAAGAAGAGAAATAGTAAAAATTAGAGCAGAAATAAACAACATAGAGACCAAAGAAACAATTGAACAGATCAATGAAACCAAGAGTTGGTTTTTTGAAAAAGTAAACAAAATTGACAAACCTCTAGCCAGGCTTATCAAAAAGAAAAGAGAGAGCACCCAAATAGACAAAATTATGAATGAAAATGGACTTATTACAACCAACCCCTCAGAAATACAAGCAATTATCAGGGAATACTATGAAAAATTATATGCCAACAAATTGGACAACTTAGAAGAAATGGACAAATTCCTAAACACACACTCACTACCAAAATTCACACGGGAAGAAATAGAAAACCTGAACAGACCCATAACGAGTGAAGAAATCGAATCAGTGATCAAAAATCTCCCAACAAATAAGAGCCCTGGACCTGATGGTTTCCCTGGGGAATTCTACCAGACATTTAAAACAGAATTAATCCCAATTCTTCTCAAGCTATTCCAAAAAATAGAAGTCGAAGGAAAACTCCCGGACTCATTTTATGAAGCCAGCATCACTCTGATTCCCAAGCCAGACAGAGATCCAGCAAAAAAAGAGAACTATAGGCCAATATCCTTGATGAATACGGATGCAAAAATTCTCAACAAGATCCTTGCAAATCGAATCCAGCAGCATATCAAAAGAATCATCCACCAAGATCAAGTGGGATTCATTCCTGGGTTACAGGGCTGGTTCAACATTCGCAAATCAATCAATGTGATCCATCATATCAATAAAAGAAAAGATAAAAACCATATGATCCTGTCAATAGATGCAGAAAAAGCATTTGACAAAATACAGCATCCCTTCTTAATAAAGACTCTCGAGAAAGTTGGGATAGAAGGAACCTACTTAAACATCATCAAAGCCATCTATGAGAAGCCTTCAGCTAACATCATCCTCAACGGGGAAAAACTGAGAGCTTTCCCCCTGAGATCAGGAACACGACAGGGATGTCCACTCTCACCACTGTTGTTTAACATAGTGCTGGAAGTCCTAGCATCAGCCATCAGACAACAAAAGGAAATCAAAGGCATCAGAATTGGCAAAGAGGAAGTCAAACTTTCACTCTTCGCAGATGACATGATACTCTACATAGAAAACCCGACAGACTCCACCAGAAGCCTACTAGAACTGATCCAAGAATTCAGCCAAGTTGCAGGGTACAAAATCAACGTACAGAAATCGGTTGCATTTTTATACACCAATAATGAAGCAACAGAAAGAGAAATCAAGAAACTGATCCCATTCACAATTGCACAAAAAACCATAAAATACCTCGGAATAAACCTAACCAAGGATACAAGAGATCTGTATGATGAAAACTATAGAAAACTTATGAAGGAAATTGAAGAAGACACAAAGAAATGGAAAAACATTCCATGCTCATGGATAGGAAGAATAAATATAGTTAAGATGTCATTACTACCTAAAGCACTCTACACATTCAATGCAATTCCAATCAAAATTGCACCAGCATACTTCTCAAAACTAGAACAAACTATCCAAAAATTTGTATGGAACCACAAAAGACCCCGAATAGCCAAAGTAATACTGAAAAATAAAACCAAAACGGGAGGTATCACCATCCCAGACTTCAGCCTCTACTACAAAGCTGTCATCCTCAAGACAGTATGGTATTGGCACAAAAACAGACACATAGACCAATGGAACAGAATTGAGAACTCAGAAGTGGACCCAAAAGTATACAGCCAACTGATCTTTGACAAAGCAGGAAAGAATATCCAATGGAAAAAAGACAGCCTTTTTAACAGATGGTGTTGGGAGAACTGGACAGCAACATGCAGAAGAATGAAACTAGATCATTTTCTCACACCATGCACAAAAATCAACTCAAAATGGATAAAGGACCTGAACGTGAGACAGGAAACTATCAACACCCTAGAGGAGAAAGCAGGAAACAACCTCCTTGACCTCCACCGCAGCAACTTCTTACTTGACACATCCCCAAAAGCAAGGGAATCAAGAGCAAAAATAAACTGTTGGGACCTCATCAAGATTAAAAGCTTCTGCACAGCCAAGGAAACAACCCAGAAAATTAATAGGCAACCAACGGAATGGGAAAAGATAGTTGCAAATGACATATCAGATAAAGGGTTAATATCCAGAATCTATAAGGAACTCACCAAACTACACGCCCGAAAAACAAACAACCCAGTGAAGAAATGGGCAGAAGACATGAACAGACACTTCTCCAAAGAGGACATCCAGATGGCCAACAGACACATGAAACGATGCTCAGCATCCCTCCTCATCAGGGAAATACAAATCAAAACCACACTGAGATACCACCTCACGCCAGTCAGAGTGGCTAAAATGAGCAAATCAGAGAACTCTAGATGCTGGCGAGGATGTGGAGAAACGGGCACCCTCCTACACTGTTGGTGGGAATGTAAACTGGTACAGCCCCTCTGGAAAACAGTGTGGAGGTTCCTCAGGAAACTAACAATAGAACTCCCTTATGACCCAGCAATAGCACTGCTAGGAATTTACCCAAGGGATACAGAAATGCTGAGGCATAGGAGCACATGTACCCCAATGTTCATAGCAGCACTCTCCACAATAGCTAAAACATGGAAAGAGCCTAAGTGTCCATCAACAGATGAATGGATCAAGAAGATGTGGTTTATCTATACCATGGAATACTACATGGCAATGAGAAACAATGAAATCTGGCCATGTGTAGCAACATGGATGGACCTTGAGGGTGTTATGCTGAGCGAAATAAGTCAGGCAGAGAAGGACAAATATCATATGTTTGCACGTATAGGAGGATTAGGAGGAACTTGACGGAGGAACAAGGGGGAGAAGAAGGGCGGAAATGGTGGGGGAAAGGGAGAGAGGCAAACCATGAGAGACTCTTGAATGCTGACAAAAACTGAGGACTGATGGATGTGGGGGGAGGGGGGGATGGGCATGAAGGAGGGCACTTTGGGGATGAGCACTGAGTGTTATGTAAAAACTAATTTGACAATAAACTATTTGTAAATAAATAAATAAATAAATAAATAAAAAAAAGATATCTATACCTCCCAACTTGGGGCTCAAACTTACAACCCCGAGACCAAGAGTCACATGATCTACCAACAAGCCAGGCAGTCTCCCTGCCCATGTGAAAAGAATTAAAGTTCCCTAAACTCAGAGTTCCTATCTTTTACACAGCCTACCTAGTGTGCAGGTGTCATCTGACTTTCCTGACATCACCACACAGGAATGGGCTTAGGAATCAATGCCCCCTCCCACCAAAACTTGACACTATAGCTATTACTATTATGAATAACAAACCATCTTTTGTTCCTGACTCTCGAGTCTCATGTCTTCTACCAGCATGCAATTGTTGCTTGATAATTTCTTAGCTTACAAGTAGGGTAAAAAATCTCAAGCCCTTCACAGTTCTTGACATCCATTCATTAGGCAGATAGCATATATTTTAGAATAGTCCATGTCTATAAATAATCAACATTTTTTTCAAATGTTGTACATGAGGTAAATTATACATTTCAATCTTATAGTTAGAAGTTAATTAGATTGAAGGCTTTTATACTTCAGATTTTTCTCCTTACTTCCTATTCATCTGTACCTCTACCAGATGGTATGATGAAGAAAGGAAGTAAAACTCAGATTTTTCAGTCTGCTGCTGCTCTGCAAAAGGTTTAGTAATACATAGTATATGAACCACACTAAAAAGAGATGTAGAGTTACCAACAAATTGTCATTTTACTACTCTGATCCCTAGCATAATAATAAAAAGTTAACTAATGTTTTTAAAGAAAGAATTATATCGAGAAATATATGGTTTTGTCAAGACTGAAACATGTTCTCCATATTTTCTAATAAACAGTCATTAACCAAAAATACAAACTACATTTCCTGATATACCATATCATTTTGTTCATTTCACCACTGTCTCTACAACGATGTGAGAGACTGGTAGAAAAGTTCAGTATTATTTCTATGTTCTATGTGAGCAGACATAGTATATGCTAAATAGATATAGTCTATGCTAAAAACTAAAAATGTAAATGAGACATTAAGGGGCACCTGGGTGGCTCAGTCAGTTAAATATCAGTTAAGTCGGTTAAGCTTTTTGACTATTCTACAAAATTCTCAAATCTCAAATAATTTCCACTATAATTCATATTAGCTATGACATTTTGCCTTTTACTAGAATAAACTGTGTTTGCAATACTCTTATTTAAATGGTTTTGGTTCAAAAGAAAAGCCAAATAACCCAAATTGATATTATACTTTTTGTTACTGAGTATCTATGCATTAGTAAAAACAAAGATTATCAAATTTGCAAATAATTTTATATTGTAAAACTGTATTATGTTATTTAAAAATAAAGTATATAAAGATAGACATATAGACCAATGGAAGAGAATTCAAAGCCCAGAAATAAACCCTCACATATGTAATCAAATGATTTTCAGTAAGAGTACTATGACCATTCAATGAGGAAAGGGCAGTTTTCAACAAATGGTGCTGGGAAAACTGGATATTCAAATAACAGAGAATGAGGAGGAACTCTTATCTTGACCAGACAAAAAAATTAACTCAAAATGGATCAAAGACCTAAACTTTAAGACCCGCATTGTATAATAAAACTCTTAGAAGGAAATATGGGGAAAAGCTTCATTACATCCTATTTGGCAGTGATTTCTTGGAATGGACACCAAAAGCATAGACAACAAAAGTTAAGATAAACTGAATGACATCACTATTTAAAACTTTATGCTCAAAAGATACCATCATCAGAGTGGAAAATGTAACCCATGGAATGGGAGAAAATATTTACAAGTCAGAGATGTGGTAAGAACTCCAACAACAATGAAAAAGCAAAGAATCCTATTAATAAATGGGCAACAAACTTGAATAGACTTTTCTCTAAATGTAATACACTAATCACATGAAAAGATACTTATTATCATCATTAATTATTAGGGAGATACAAATCAAAACTACAATCAGATATTACATCATCACATTAGAATGGCTACTACTAAAAAAAAAAAAAGATAAAAGAAAACAAGTGTCAGCAAGTATATAGAAAACTGGAACCCTTGTGAATTCTTGATTAGAAGATAAAATGGTACATGCACTACAGAAACCATACAGTAGTTCCTCAAAAAATTATAAATAAAATTGCCATCCAGCAATTCCACCTCTGGTGTATACCCAAAAGAATATAAAGTAGCAACTCACATGTTTGTACACCTATGTTCATAGTAGCATTATTCACCAAAGCCAAAAGATGGAAATAACTGAAGTGTCCAACAAAGTATAAAAAAATGAACAAAATGTGGTATATACATACAATGGAATGCTCAGTCTTAAAGGCAATGCTGACACATGCCATAGCATGGATGAACCTGAAGAAATCATGCTAAGTGAAATATACAGTGACAAAAAGACAAATGCTATGTGATTTCACTTACAGGAGGTATCTAGGGTAGTCAGATTCATAGTAGCAGAAAGTAAAATAATGGTTGCCATGGGTTGGGCAGTAGGGGAATCCAAGATTGCTTAACAGGTTTAGAGTTTTGGTTTTGTTAGATAAAAAAAAAATTCTGAAGACTGGCCACACAATGATGTGGATATACTTAACGCTACCGAACTGTACAATTAAAATTGGTTAAGATGATAAATTTTATGTTTATATGTATTTTATCACAATTTTTAAAATTTGTGTGTATCATATGATTTTACTTTATTATATGACCTGGGAGGCTCTGAAAAAAGTACATGGAGATCAATTATCTCTTTAAATAACTAGTTAAATTTGAGAAGTAATAAGAGTTTTCTAAATTTTAGTAATTTAGATGTATAGTCCTAGTTAAATAACATCAATTTGCTTTAAGTAATGGGGATTAAAGCACAATTCTTAAAAAAAAAAAGATAGAAAGATTTTAGACACTCTGGAAAACAGTATGGAAGTTCCTCAAAAAATTCAAAATAAAACTACCCTATGACCCAGCAATTGCACTATTAGGTATTTATGCAAGGGATACAGGTATGCTGTCTCAAAGGAGTATATGTGCCCCACTGTTTATTAGCAGAACTATCAACAACAGCCAAAGAATGGAAAGAGCCCAAATCCCCATCAATGTATGAATGGATCAAAAAGATGTGAGGTGTGTGTGTGGACACACACATACATACACAATGGAGTATTACTCGGCAATCAAAAGGATGCAATCTTGCCATTTGCAATTATGTGGGTGGAACTAGAGGGTAGTATGCTAAGCAAAATTAGTCAGCAAAAGAAAAATATCATCTGACTTCACTCAGATGAAGACTTTAAGACACATAACAGATGAACATAAGGGAAGCAAAAATAATATAAAAACAGGGAGGGAGACAAAACATAAGAGACTCTGAAATACAGAGAACAAACAGAGGGTTACTGGAGGGGTTGTGGAAGAGGGGAAGGGCTAAATGGATAAGGGGCATTAAGGGATCTACTCCTGAAACCACTGTTATCCCATATGCTAATTTGGATGTAAATTTTAAAAAATAAATTAAAAAAAAAAAGAAAAACACGAGGGAGGGGGAAACAGATTTTAGAGACTTTGGGAAGACACTGAAGTAGGAGAATCCTGAATTCACCTCCTCCCATGAACTCATCAAGGGTGCAACTATTTATGCAACTCACGCTGAAAATGACCTAAAGACTAACAGACCAGCTCTTCCACAGCTAAAAACATAAAGAAAAACCGACATCAGGAATAGTATGGAGGCCAAAGATGTGGCTGGGAATTAAACCCCCAGGACAGTGACCCATTAGCAAGTGAAATATCAAAAGCATATATGTCATTCCTGAGGAGCTAGGGGATCAAGCCCCACATTAGGCATTCCTCACTCTGGGGATCTGTGATGGGAAGACAAGCCCCCATTATGCCTGGCTTTGAAAATCAGGATTTAACTCCAGAAACTTTGAAAATTAGCAGACCTTGACTCCAGGAGGACCAGAGGGTTACAGAACTGAGATTCTGCTCTTAAAGAACCAGCACACTAGAGCATTCACTCCCAACACCCAGCAGAGAGGCAGCAGTTTAAAAAGCATCTGGGCTCTACATGAAAGAAATTTATTATTGACTAATTTTAGGGCATATGCCAGAAGAGTAGGAATCAGTAGGAACTTTACTGGAAACGGAATTGCTGGTGAACGCCATTATTCTTGCCCTTTGTCAGCCCAGCCAGTCCAATATTGGCAGGAGACAGTATTGACAATCTCTAACTTGCTAGTCTGCTTACCCATCCTCAACATTCCTGTGGAAAGATGCACCCCACCCAACTTGCCCACCCAACAGGCACCCCTCAAAAATGTCTCCTGCCTCCATAAGGGGGGGGGGCAGTACCACCCGCCCAGCAAGTCCACAACAGATGTAGCAGAGCTTGTCAGCCAGCTGTGCCAGAGACTAATCCCACCAACCAGCACACCTTCAGCAGCAGTAGCTGTGAACAGACCTGCTCACCAGCATGCAGGCTACTAGTAGTGACACCCAGTCACTGTAGCCAGCCAGTCTGGGGGGCCAGCCCCCTAATCAGAATGTTTACAGAACCAGTGGCCCTGTCACAACAGGAAGATGCATGCAGCTTACCCAGGAGACACTCCTGAAGGGTCTGACTGTGGTGACCAGCAGAGCACACTACTGGGCCCCTGAAATAGCCTGTACACATGACCCCTATTTTTAAGGCCAGGAGACACAGCTGACCTACCTAATAAATAGAAACAAACACAGACAGTCAGACAAAATGAAAAATACAAAAGAATATAACCTAAATAAAAGAACAGGACATACTCCACAAAAAAGAACTAAATAAAATGGAGGTAAGCAATCTACTGATGAAGAGTTTAAAGTAACGTTTGTAAAGATGCTCACCAGACTTCAGAGAAAAGAAGATGAATTCAGTGAGAACATTAACAAACATATAAAATAAGACAGAAAATCAGCTGAAGAATATAGTAACTGAAATAAAAAATACACTAGAGGGAATTGAAAGCAGATTAGGGAATGCATAATATCAGATTAGCAATCTGAAAGACAGGGTAATAGAAACCATCCAAGATGAACAGCAAAAAGGGAAAAGAGAATTTTAAAAATGAAGATAGGTTAAGATACCTCTGGGACTGTATCAAGCATACTAACATTCATATTATAGGGGTTCCAGAAGGAAAAGAGAGACAAAAAAGAGATAGAAAATTAATTTAAAGGAATAATAGATGAAAACTTCCCTAATCAGGGGGAAGGGAACAAATATTGAGATCCAGGAAAACAAAGACCTAAACAATACGAACCAAGAAGATCGACACTAAGACACATAATAATCATAATGGCAAAAATTAAGAAAAGGAGAGAATCTGAAAGTAGCAAGAAAAAAAAAACAATTAGTTACATACAAAGAGAAACATCAGCTATCAGCTGATTTCTCAGCAGAAACTCTGTAAACCAGAAAGGAGAGGCAAGATATATTCAAAATGCTGAATAAAAAAAAACCTATAGCCAAGCGTACTCCACCAAGTTTATCATTTAGAACTGCAGGAGAGATAAAGCATTTCCCAGAAAAACAAAACTTAAACAAGTTCATCACCACTAAACCAGACACAGAAAAAATGTTAAAGGGGTTTCTTTAATCAGAAAAGGGAAAGGCATAAGTAAAAGTAAGAATATTCTGAAAGGAAAAATCACATTGGTAAAAGCAAACTTATAACAGACATACTGTATCAGTCACTTATAATAGGAATATGAAGTTTTAGAAAACAAAGGTAGTAAAACCAATTGTGTCTATGGAAATTAGTTCAGACATGCAAAATAAAAGATGTAAATAAGACATCATATTCCTAAAACATGGAGAGGGGAGTAAAAATGTAGTGCTTTTAGGATGTGTTCAAACATAGGTAACATCAACTTAAAATGGATTACTAAAGGATTACATAGGAGGTTATGTATGAATATCATGGTAGCCATGACCAAAAACCTATAAAAGATACACTAAGGAAGTCAAGCATAACACTAAAGCCATCAAATCACAAGGAAAGAGAGCAAAAGAAGGAACAGATAACTACAAAATAACCAGAACATATTTAACAAAGTGGCAACAAGTACATAACTATTAACAATAAATTAAACAGACTACATGCTCTAATCAAAAGAAATAAAGTGACTAAATGGATTTTTTTTTTAAAACACCAATCTGTATGCTGCCTACAAGAGACTCACTTTAAATCAAAAGACACATACAAGCTGAAAGCAAAGGGATTGATACAAAATCTTAAACCATGGAAATAGAAGCAAAAAAAAAAAAAATAGCTGTGGGTAGTAATACTTTTATCAGACAAAACAGATTAAAACAAAGATTGTGGGAGGAGTTAAGATGGCAGAGAAGTAGGGGGACAGGGATTTTCCTTATCCCTCAAACACAGCTATATTGAGGTCAGATCACTTGGAACACCCAGGAAATCAAACTGTGAAGTGGCAGAAGGATCTCCACAGGTGGAGGGAGACAGGTTGGCGGGATCAAGGTGCATGTATGTGAATTGGGGGAGATAAAATGACATTAAGCATGGAGAGGAGGGGGGCCCTTTCTGTGCAGAAACAAAAAGGAGAGAAAAAGAGAGGACTTCGGTTTCTAGTTAGCACAAGATGAAAACCTCTCCATCTGGGGAATGAGAAATATGGAGAACGCCAGTTTCAAAAGTTCACAACTTTCTCCAGACCAAAGCCACAGACATGTGCCAGCACCTGCAGGATAAAGAGCTGGTCCTGGGGCTCTGCAGCAGTCTCAGCGGCACATGAGAGAGAACAGTCACCTTCCTTGAGTACTATGGGAAGAGGGTTTATTGCCTTCCAAAAGACCCTGCAGTCACAAAAGGCCTTTTATCTGTAGGGCTGAGTGGCGCTACCCTCAGAACAGGGTCCAAGATGTGCAGGGTTCTTTAAGACATCAAGTTTTGAATGCCAGCTTAGTGCCTAGGAGGCACAGGAGACTATGGAGCAGGACAAACTGACTGTCCACACTATTCTGTGATGGCTGCCTGAACAGCGTGGTTTGAGACACCTTCTTAGGAAGAAGACATGAGCGGGGGGCGGGGGTATTTTTCTCCCCAACACCAACACGGTACACCTTCAGAGAGCAATACAGTGGCCCCCAGGGGAGGCAGGACCCGCTTACACCAAACCCTCCAAAACAAAAAATAAGGAGCTTATGACCACTAACCCAGCACTGCAGGGGATCCTAAGGGGTCTCTGTAAGTGGCAAGCAGCAAAGATTACAAAGGACCAGGGACATCACCACAGACAAGAAACCTACAGATAATAACATGTACTGGAGGAAGACAGACACCGAGTCACTGCAGTCTGCCTCTCCTCCAGACCAGCACAGCCACCAGTCCCAGACACCGAAAGACAACTGTTTGTTTTTGTCTGTTTGTCCGTTCTTCTCTTTTTCTTTCTACCCTCTTCTTTTTTGTTGTTGTTGTTGGAATCAGCCTCATAGTTTCTGATTTGTTTTTCATCAATTTATCAATTCAGATAAAAAGAGAGATTGATTTTGCTTGTTTGTTTAATCAGGCATGTTTACTCTATTCTTTTTATCCCTTTTCAGTATCTTCTTTATTTTCCTTTCTCTTTCTCACGATTTAGCCTTCAAGTTTTTGTGTTCTGTTTACTTTTTATTCTCTACTTGGTCTACTTGGTCTTACTCCCCTTTTATTTTTCTCTTTGTAGGGGATCAGGTTTTCCCCCTCCCCTGCCTTTTTTTCTTTTCTTTCTAGGACTATGTCAACAAACACATCAAAGGATGCCTGATTGAAGGCCCAAACACTCCACCACTACAAGGAAGGAGGAGTTTTGCAGAGGACTGACCAGTGGGATAGAACAGCCAAACTGTAACAACAGAGTGCATGCAACACACACCAAAAACATTTCCTTAGGTGTCAGTCCCTGACAGTGGATGACCCACTTTTAATATACTAGTACTTGCAGGTGCAGGACAAATAACAAGCTATGAAAACACAAAAAAGACAAACAGCCAAAATGAAAAAATGGAAGAATTCTACCCAAAAGAAAATTCAGGAAGAAATGACAGCCAGAGAATTGCACAAAACAGATATAAACAATATATCTGAACAAGAATTTACAATAACAGTCATAAGACTAATAGCTGGGCTTGAAAAGAACATAGACAACAGTAGAGAATCTACTGCTGCAGAGATCAAAGACCTAAGAAATATTCACGATGAATTAAGATATGCTATAAATGAGATGCAAAATAAACTTGAAGCAGTAACAGTGAAGATGGAAGAAGCAGAGGAAAGAACAGGTGAAATAGAAAAATTGTAGAAAATGATGAAGCTGACGAAAGAGAGAAAGGAAATTACTAGATCACAAGCGGTGCATTAGAGAGCTAAGTGATTCCATGAAATGAAATAATATCCGTATTATAGGGTTCCAAACGAAGAAGAGCAAAAGAAAAGGGCAGGAGGTTTATTTGAACAAATTATAACTAAGAACTTCTCTAATCTGGGGAAGGAAACAGAAATCCAAGTCCAAGAGGCACAGAGAACTCCCTTCAGAATCAACAAAAGCAGGTCAACACCACAACATAGCATAGTGAAACTGGCAAAATACAAGGATAGAGAATTCTGAAAGAAGCTAGGGACAAACAGTCCTTAACCTACAAGGGTAGACACTTAAGAGTAACAGCAGACCAGTCCACTGAAACTTGGCAGGCCAGAAAGGAGAGTCAGGAAATATTCAATACACTGGATAGGAAAAAAAGGCAGCCAAGAATCCTTTATCCAGCAGGGCTATCATTCAGAATAGGAGAGATAAAGGCTTTCCCTGACAAACAAAAAATAAAGGAGCTCATGCCCACTAAACCAGCCCTATAGGAGATCCTAAGGGAGACTAAGTGGCAATCAGCAAAGACTACAAAGGACCAGAGACATCACCACAAACATGAAACCTATAGATAACACAATGACGCTAAATCCATATCTTTCAATAATAACTCTCAGTGTAAATAGACTAAATGCCCCAATCAAAAGACAAGGGGTATCAGAATGCATTAAAAAAACAAGATCCATCTACATGCCACCTAACAAGAGACTCAATTTAGACCTGAGGACATCTGAAGTGAGGGGATGGAGAAATATCTATCATACTAATGGACATCAAAAGAAAGCTGGAGTAGCCATACTTATATCAGACAAACTAAATTTTCAAACAAAGACTGTAACAAGAGATGAAGAAGACCACTATATCATAATTAGGGGGTCTATCCATCAAAAAGAGCTAACAATTGTAAGTTATCAATTGATAACTACCTAGCCAGACTTCTCAAAAAGAGAGAGGACCCAAAAAACCCTTCCAAAAATAGAAACAGAAGGAAAACTTACAGACTTATTCTATGAAGCCAGCATTACCTTGAGTCTAAAATAAGACAAAGATCCCACTAAAAAAGAGAATTTGAGGCCAATATCCCTGATGAACTTGGATGCAAAAATTCTCAACAAGATACTAGCAAATTGAATTTAACAATACACTAAAAGAATTATTCACCACGAACAAGTGGCATTCATTCCTTAGCCGAAGGACTGCTTCACTGTTGACAAATCAATGTGACACATCACATTAATAGAAGAAAGGGTAAGAACCATATGATCCTCTCAACAGATGCAGAAAAAGCATTTGATAAAACATAGCATCCTTTTTGATAAAAACCTTTGAGAAAGTCGGGATAGAATAAACATATCTTAACAACATTAAAGCTATATATGAAAGGCCCACAGCTAATATCCTTAAAGGGGAAAAACTGAGAACTTTCCCCCTGAGACCAGGAACATGACAGGGATGTCCACTCTCACCAGTGTTGTTTAACATAACTGCTGGAAGTCCTAGCCTGAGCAATCAGACAATGAAATGAAATAAAGGCATTCAAATTGGCAAAGAAGTCATCAAATTTTCACTCTTCACAGACGACATTATACTCTACATGGAAAACCTGACAGACTCTACCAAAAACTGCTAGAGCTGATACAAGAATTCAGCAAAGTTGCAGGATATAAAATCAATGTACAGAAATCAACACCTGAATAATGAAGCAACAGAAAGAGGTATCAGGGAATAAAACTCATTAACAACTAGCATCCAAAACCATAAAATACTAGGAATAAGCCTAACCAAAGAGGTTAAAGACCTGTACTCTAAATACTGTAAAATGATTATGAAAGAAATTAAAGAAGACACAAAGAAATGGGAAAACATTCCATGCTCTTGGATCCAAAAAACAAATATTGTTAAAATTTCTCTACTCCTCAAAGCCATCTACATACTCAATGAAATCCTTAACACCAAAATAACACCACCATTCTTCACAGAGCTAGAAAAAAATCCTAAAATTTGCATGAAACCAGAAAAGGCACCAAATACCCAAAGTAATGCTGAAAAAGAAAACCAAGGGGGCACTTGGGTGGCTAAGTCGGTTAAGCACACCACTTCAGCTCAGGTCATGATCTCACAGTTTGTGAGTTAGAACTCTGCACTGGGCTCTGGGCTGACAGCTCAGAGTCTTGAGCCTGCTGCAGATTCTGGGTCTCCCTCTCTCTCTGCCCCCCACTCCCACACTCTCACATATTCCCACTCGCTCTTTCTCTTGCTCTCTCTTGCTCTCTCAGAAATAAACACAAAAAAATTTATAAAAAAAAGAAAAGAAAAAGCAAAAAAGAAAACTAAAGCTGGAGACATCACAGTTCTGGACTTCAAGCTGTATTACAAAGCTGTAATTATCAAGACAGTATGGTATTGGCACAAAAACAGACACATAGATCAACAGAACAGAGAACTTAGAAATGGACCCACAAATGTATGGCCAGATAATTTTCAACAAAGCCAAAAAGAGTACCTACCCAATGGAAAAAAAAAAGACAGTCTTTTCAGCAAATGATGCTGGGGAAAACTGGACAGCAACATGCAGAAGAATTAAACTAGACCATTTTCTTTGACCATAAATAAATTCAAAATGGATGAAAGACTTAAATGTGAGACAGGAAACCATCAAAACCCTACAGGGAAAAACAGGCAGCAACCTCTTTGACCTTGGCCACACCAACTTCTTACTTGACGTGTGTCTGAAGCAAGGGAAATAAAAGCAAAAATGAACTACTGGGACTTCATCAAGATAAAAAGGTTCTGCACAGCAAAGAAAACAATCAACAAAACTAAAAGACAACCAGCAGAAATGGAGAAGGTATTTGCAAATGACATATCTGATAAAGGGTTAATATCCAAAACCTACAAAGAACTCACCAATCTCAACACCCAAAAAAACCCTCAAACAATCCAGTGAATAAATAGGCAGAAGACATGAATACTCTTCCAGAGAAGACATCCAGATGGTAAAAAAGATACATGAAAAGATACTCAATACCATTCATCACCAAGGAAATACCAATCAAAAAGACAATGAGACACCACCTCATACCAGTCAGAGTGGCTAAAATTAACAACTCAGGAAACAACAGATGTTGGCAAGGATGTGGAGGAAGGGGAACCCTCTTGCACTGTTGGTAGGAATTCAAACTGGTGTGACCACGATGGAAAACAGTGTGGAGGTTGCTCAAAAAATGAAAAAAAGAGGGGCGCCTGAGTGGCTTAGTCGGTTAAGCGTCCAACTTTCGCTTAGGTCATGATCTCACGGTTTGTGGGTTCGAGCCCCGTGTCAGGCTCTGTGCTGACTGCCAGCTCAGAGCCTGGAGCCTGTTTCAGAGTCTGTGACTCCCTCTCTCTCTGACCCTCCCCTGCTCATGCTGTCTCTCTCTCTCTCTCTCTCCTAGAAATAAATAAAACATTAAAAAAATGAAAAAAAGAAGAACTACCCTATGACACAGCAGTTGCATACTAGGTATTTATCCAAAGGATACAGGAGTGCTGATTCAAAGGAACCCATACACCCCAGTGTTTACAGCAGCACAATTGCCAATAGCCAAATTATGCAAAGAGCCCAAATGTCCATCGACTGACGAATGGATTAATAAGATGTGGTATACATATACGATGGAACTTTTCAGTGATGAACACAAAGGATATCTTGCCACTTGCAACAATGTCAATGGAACTGGAAGATATTATGCTAAGCAAAATAAGTCAGAGAAAAACAACTATCACCTGATTTCATTCATATGTGAGAAACTTAACAGATGATCAGAGGGGAAGGGAAGGAAAAATCAGATAAAAGCACAGAGGGAGGCAAACCATAAAGGACTCTTAAATACAGAGAACAAAATGAGAGTTGATGGGGGTTGGAGGATGGGGGTGGGTGAAATGAGTGATGGGTATTAAGAAGGGCACTTGTTGGGATGAGCACTGGGTGCTACGTATGATTAATAAATAAAAAATAATAAATAAATACCTGTAGAAAAAAATGAAAAAATAAAATAAAGATTGAAAGGGGTGCCTGTCTGGCTCAGTCAGTTGAGCGTCTGACTTCAGCTCAGGTCATGATCTTGCAGTTTGTGAGTTTGAGCCCCACACGGGCTCACTGCTGTCAACATGGACCCACTTCGGATCCTCTGTGTCCCTCCCCCACTCACACACTCTCAAAAATAAAACATTAAAAAAGACCATAAAGATTGTAATAAGACACAAAGAAGGGAATTATGTAATGTTAAAGGACTCAATTTAACAAAAGAATGTAAGTAACAATTGTAAATATCTATGTACCCAAAGTAAGTGCACCTAAACATATAAAGGAAATATTAACAGAAATAAAAAGAAAAACTGACAATAATACATTAACAGTAGGGGACTTTAATATCCCCACTTATATCAATGTATAGATTATCCAGACAGAAAATAAGAAAGCAGTGGCTTTGAACAACACATTAGATTAGATGGTCTTAATAGAAAAGTACAGAATATTCTATCAAAAACAATGGCATCTGAAACATTTTCCAGGATAGAGCACATGTTAGGGGACAAAACAAGTCTTAATAAATTTAAGAAGACTGAACTCATATCAAGCATCTTTTCTAACCACAACGCTAGGGGGAAAAAAATCAATTACAAGAAAAAAAAAAAAGAAAAAAATTATGAAGGCTAAAACAACATGCTACTAAACAACCAACTGGCAAATGAAGTAATAAAAGAGGAAATCAAAAAAATACCTCAGACAAATGAAGCTGGAAATGTAACAGTTTGAAATTTTGGAGATACAGCAAAAGAAGTTCTAAACCATAAGTTTACAGTGATATAGGCCTATCTCAAGAAACAAGAAAAATGTCTAATAAACAATTTAACTTTACACCTGAGGCAACTAGAAAAAGAAGAACAAACCAAGCCTAAGATGAGTAAAAGAAAAGAAATAATAGAAATCAAAGCAGAAATATATGTGACAGAGACTATAAAAAATCAATATAGTAATGAAACCAAGAGCTGGTTCTTTGAAAAGATGAACAAAATTGATAAACCTCTAGCAAGACTCTTTAAAAAAAAAAGAGGACCTAAATAAGCAAAATTACTAATGAAAGAGAAGAAATAACAACCAATACCACCAAACAACTGTAACAGAATATTACTAAAACCAATACAACAAACTGAACAACTTAGAAGAAATGGATAAATTCCTTGAAAACATATAACCTACCAAACTAAAGCAGGAAGAAACAGAAAATCTGAACAGACGAATCACTAGCAATAAAATTGAATCACTAATCAAAAAACTCTCAAAAAACAAAAGTCCAGTACCTTAGAGATTTAGAGGCAAATTATACCAAAATTTAAAGAAAACTTCATACGTAATTCTCAAACATTACTAAAAATACAAGAAAAAGGAAAACTTCCAAATTAATTCTATGAAGCTAGTATCACCCAGATAAAAAAACAGATAAAGACACAGGCCAATATCTCTCATGAATACAGATGCAAAAATCCTCAATAAAATGCTAGCAAACTGAATCCAACAATTATTTTAAAAATCATACACCACGATCAACTGGGATTATTCCTAGGGATAATAATCCCTGGGATTATTCTCACTGTTTGCAGATGACATGATAGTAGATTTAGAAAACCCTGAAGACTCAACCAAAAAACTACTAGGACTGATAAATTAATTCAGTAAGGTGGCAGGTCACAAAATCAATGTACAGAAATCTCTTGCATTCCTATACACTAATAAAGCAGCAGCAGAAAGTGAAATTAAGAAAAAAAAAGCATTTATAATTGGACCTAAAACACAATAAAATATCTTAAAAGAGGTGAAAGATCTATACTCTGAAAACTATACGATGCTGATGAAAAGAAACTAAAGATGGCACACATAAAAAATGGAAAGAAATATCATGCTCATGGGTAGGAAGACCAAATATTGCTAAAATGGCTATAAACTGCCCAAAACTATCCACAGACTAAATGTAATCCTTATCAAATTACCAATAGCATTTTTCACAGAACTAGAACGATCCTAAAATTTGTATAGAACTACAAAAGACCCTGAATAGCTAAAGCAATCTGGAAAAAGAAAAACAAAATCAGAGGTATCACAACTCCAGATTTCAAGTTATATGACAAAGTAGCAGTAATTAAAACAATAAGGTAAGGGTGCCCAGGAGGCTCAGTCCATTGTATACAACTCTTGATTTCAGTTCAGGTCACTATCTCATGGTTTGTGGTATCAAGCTCTGTGATAGGCTCTGTGGTGACAGTGCAGAGCCTGCTTAGGATTGTTTTTCTCTCTCTAAAAATAAAGTTAAAAAAACAGTATGGTAATCACATAAAAATAGACACACAAATCAATGGAATAGAAAGCTCAGAAATAACAATCCCTTTCAAAATAACACCAGCATTCTTCACAGAGCTGTAACAAACAACCCTAAAATTTTTATGAAACCATAAAAGATTCTGAATAGCCAAAGCAATCCTTAAAAAGAAAACCAAAGCTGGAGGCATCATAGTTCCAGACTTCAAGCTATATTACAAATCTATAATCATCAAAACACTCTGGTACTGGCACAAAAACAGACAAATAGATAAATGGAGCAAAACAGAGATCCCAGAAATAGACCCACAAATGTATCATCAAATAATCTTCCACAAAGCAAAAAAGAGTATTCAATGGAATAAAACAGTCTCTTTAGCAAATGGTTTTGCAAAACTGGACAGTGACATGCAGAAAAATGAACCTGGACCACTTTCTTACACCATACACAAAAATACACTCAAAATGGATGAAAGACCATAAAAAAGGAAGCCATCAAAATCCTACAGGAGAAAACAAGCAAAAACCTCTTTGACCTTGGCCTCAGCTACTTCTTACTAGACATGTCTCTGGAGGCAAGGGAAACAAAAGCAAAAATGAATTATTAGGACTTCATCAAAGCAAAAAAATTCTGCCCAGCAAAGGAAACAATCAACAAAACTAAAAGGCAACTGATGGAATGGGAGAAGATATTTACAAATGACATATCTGATAAAGGGTTAGTATCCAAAATCTATAAAGAACTTATCAAAGTCAACACCCAAAAAAGCCAAAAAAAAATCCAGTGAAGAAATGGGCAAAGGACATGAATAGATACTTCTCCAAAGAAGACATCCAGATGGCTAACAAACACATGAAAACATGCTCAACATCACTCATTATCAGGGAAATACAAATCAGAACCATAATGAGATACCACCTCATACCTGTCAGAATGGCTAACATTAACAACTCAGGCAACAACAGATGTTGGCAAAGATGCAGAGAAAACGGAACTCTTGTGCACTACTGGTAGGAATACAAACTGGTGCAGCCATTGTGGAAAATAGCATGGAGTTCCTTAAAAATTAAAAAAAAAGAACCATTCTATGATCCAGGAATCACACTACTGGGCATTTATTCCCAAAATACAAAAACAGTAATTCTAAGGAGGATGTGCACTCCTACAGTTATTGCAGCATTATTTACAAGAGCCAACCTATGGAAGTAGCCCAAGTGTCCATCAATAGATAAATGGTAAAGATGAGGTGGTGTATGTAGACAATGAAATATTACTCAGCCATAAAAACCATTTGCCATTTGCAACAACATGGATAGAGCTAGAGAGTGTAATACTAAGTAAGTATGTCAGCCAACTCCTATGTGGAATTTAAGAAACAAATGAGCAAATAAAAAAAAAAAAGAAAGAAAGAAAGAGACAAACCAAGAAAGAGACTCTTAACTATAGAAAATAACCTGATGGTTATCAGAGGAGAGGTTTGGTGGCAGATGAGGATTAAAGAGCAGACTATCATGATGGAGAAAAAAAATCCCCTAAGACACTGATGAAAAAAATTGAAGATGACACAAATAAATGGAAAGATATACCATGCTCATGGATTAAAAGAAAAATAATTGTTCAAATGTACATAACCCAAAGGAATCAACAGATTCAATGCAATCCCTATCAAAATATCAATAGTGTTTTTCACAGAACTAGAACAAATAATCCTGAAATTTGCATGGAACCACAAAAGATCCCAAAGAGCAAAAACAATCTCAAAAAAAAGAACAACGCTGGAGGTATCATAATCCCAGATTTCAAACTTTACTACAAAGTTACCCAACTACATTACAGTAATCCAAACAGTACAGTACTTGGACAAAAAACAGAAAGACAGATCAACGGTATAGAAAAAAGAGCCCAGAAATAAACCCATATTTATATAGTCAATTAATCTATTACAAAAGAGGCAAAAAAAGATAATGAGGAAAAGACAATCTCCTTTAAAAATGGTGTGGAAAAATGGACAGTTACATGCAAACGAATGAAAGTAAACCTGGCTCTTATACCATTTACAAAAATAAACTCAAGAGAGATTAAAGACCTAAATATGAAAACTGAAACCATAAAACTCCTAGAAAAAATGTGTGTAGTAAATTCATGGACATTTGTCTTAGCAATTATTTTTGGATCTGGCCCCTCAGACATGGATAACAACAGCAAGAATTCTTTTAAAAATAAATTTTTTAGAAGAACAGAACAAACAACTGGGACTACATCAAACTAAAAAGCTCTTACACAGTGAAGGAAATCTCAACAAAATGAAAAGACAAGCAACTGAATGGGAGAAGAGATTTACAAATGATATACCTAATACAGAGGTAACATCCAAAATATATAAAGAACTCCAAAAATTCAACACCAAGGAACCAAACAATCTAATTTTTAAAATGGGCAGTTATGATCTAAATTAACATTTTTCCAAAGACATACAGATGGCAACAGACACATGAAAAGATGCTCAACATCATTAACCATCAGGGAAATGTAAATCAAAACCACAATGAGATATCATCTCACACCAGTAGGAATGGCTATTATCAAAAGACAAGGCATACAAAGAGGACTTCATGCGCTGTTGGTGGCAATGTACACTGGTAGAGCCACTATGGAAAGCAGTATGGAGGATTCCTCAAAAAATTAAACATGGAAATACCATATAATGAGTAATTCTACTATTGGGTATTTACCTGTAGAAAACAAAAACACGAATCAGAAAAGATTCACCCTATGTTTACTGGAGCACTATTTATTATTTTTTTTAATTTACTGTTTTATTTATTTCTGAGAAAGAGAGAGGCATGAGCAGGGGAGGGTCAGAGAGGGAGGGAGACACAGAATCCAAAGCAGGCTCCAGGTTCTGAGCTAGCTGTCAGCACAGAACCCAACATGGGGCTCGAACCCATGAACTGTGAGATCATGACCTGAGCCGAAGTTGGACACTTAACAGACTGAGCCATCCAGGCACCCCTGGAGCACTATTTATAACTGTCAAGCTATCAAAGCAATCCAAGTATCCATTGATAGATAAATGAATAAAGAAGATATTTACACAATGGAATATTACTCAGCCATAAAAAAGAATGAAATATTGCCATTTGTGAGAATATGGAGGGACCTAGAAGGTATTATGCTAAGTGAAATAAGTCAGATGGAGAATGACAAACACCCAATGATTTCACTTATATATGGCATCTAAAAAAATGAAACAAATGGTGGGGGGAGGGTATGAGTGGCTAAGCTGGTTAAGCATGTGACTCTATTCAGCTCAGGTAATGATTTCATGGTTCTTGGGATTGAGCCTGCACCAAGCTCTGCGCCAAAAGCATGGAACCTGCTTGGGATTCTCTTTCTGCCTCTCTCTGCCCCTCCCTGCTTGTGCTCGCTAGCGCGCGTTCTCTCTCTCTCTCTCTCTCTCAAAATAAACTTTAAAAATAAATAAAAATAAAACAAATCAATAAATAATTCAAAAAACAGACTCATAACCCCAGAAAACAATTTAGTGTTTGCTAGAGCAGAGAGGTATAAGCAAACGAGCAAAAGAGGTGAAGGAGATTAGAACTTCAAACTTCCAGTTATAAAATAAGTCACAAGGATGAAATGTACAGCACAGGGAACATAGTCAATAAAATTGTAATAACTTTGTGTGGTGACAGATGGTAACTAAACTTATTATAGTGAGCACTTCATAGTATAAATGTCAAGTTGCTATGTTGTACATCTGAAACTAATGTAACACTGTATTTGAACTATACTTCAATTATTTTTAAAACTAAAGGAACCTGGCTGGCTTAGTCAGTAGAACATGCAATTCGTGCTCTCAGGATTCTGAGTTCAAGCCCCATGTTGGGTATGGAGGCTACTTAACAAACTAATAAAAAATAAAACATACAAGGGAGGTTGGGTGGATTAGTCAGTTGAGCATCTGACTTCAGCTCAGGTCATGATCTTGCAGTATCGGAATTTGAGCCCCACACTGAGCTCTGCACTGATGGCTCGAAGCCTAGAGCCCGTTCTGGATTATATGTCTCCCTCCGTCTCTATGCCCCTCTCCCACTCATGCTCTGTC
Organism: Hyaena hyaena; assembly: GCF_003009895.1. Classification (NCBI taxonomy): domain Eukaryota; kingdom Metazoa; phylum Chordata; class Mammalia; order Carnivora; family Hyaenidae; genus Hyaena; species Hyaena hyaena. Next base: position 2,223,112 of record NW_024080854.1, read on the forward strand.
TCTCTCAACAAACATTACAATAAACAAATAAGTAAAAATTAAGAATTAAAATAAAACACCTGGATTTAATTTTCCTTTGCTAAAAATCTACTTTAATATTCTACTTGCATTCTCAACTTCTCAAAGAAAACAAGCACTATTCTTTTATTCTCTCACAAGTATCCTAACATAAATCACACACACATATTTTCATGAGTTCTAGAAGTTTAAAACTTTTTTTTAATAAGCTTTACACCCAATGTGTAAAGCTTGAATTCATGACACCAAGATCAAGAATCACATGTCCTACCAACTCAGCAAGTGAAGTACCCCTAAAACTTATTTTTAACATATTTATTAGAACAATTTTATTAAAGACAGTATTTCTGCTCTATTGCTCAACTGTTTACATAAAATAATAGTTAGAAACCATGTTCATATAATCTCCTGTTAGAAAAAAAGGATATTTAAATTTCCTTTAACTATTTCTTCAACATATGTACATGAATTACAAACCACAATCCCCACACTATAACAGCTATCTTTATTTTTCATAGTCCATTTAAACATTCACCTACATGCATTTAGTTTTTACCTATTTCATTCAAAAACATAAGTGCAACAATGTTTTTATAGGTTCAACTATTTTGTTTAAAAGCACATTTTTTAACGTTTATTTATTTTGAGTGGGAAGGGGGTCAGAAAGAGCGAGAGAAAGAATCCCAAGCAGGCTTCATGCTGTGAGGGCAGAGCCTGACATGGGACTTGATCCCATGAACCATGAGATCACGACCTGAGCTAATATCGAGTCTGACACTTAACCAACTCAGTCACCCAGGTACCCCTGAAAGCCAATTTATCTGTACTTGTATAATGAGGAAATTAAAGTTCAAAATAATAGCGTTTACATAAAACTTTTTAAAATATCTTTACCAAGTGGGTTACCCCAATAAAGTGGAAAAATCCAAACAGAATATTTAATGGCACTAGTTGACAAAAAAAGCACCAGAGATACCTTTTTCATGAATCCTTATGAAAACCTAAGAAAAATATTTTTATGAGATTTAAATTTGGAGAATTATACAACAACCAGTCAAAAAGCATAGAATCTATCCTACATAAAGTAACTTACCATTGAGCTTTTTTGCTGAATCACAGCCATATTTCTGTCAGTTCAAATGATGATCTATATATGAGGGATTAATCTGACACAAGACAGTGAAGCTTAATCCTTCAGTATATCATAATCTATTTATTCTGCATGTTAAGAGGATTTCAGATTTAAAATTTACACAGGAAGTGATGCCAGAAATGTACACAGAATAAGATTTTCCTAAAATATTGGGTTTTAATGTCTATATAACACGAACAGACTTTATTTTAAAATGTCAAAAAATGTCTAAGTAACATAAATGGACTTTTTAAAATGTCTAATGCCATTTAAGTTTTAAAAGGCAGAATTAATGTTCATTTGACATTTTATATCAAAATAATTAAATCTTAAATACAGATATTCATTGAAGGGGGACTAGCTAGAAGTCACCAGGTTCTCCTTTTGTGATCACTTAATGAAGTTACCACTATCAAGAGAGGAGAGATGTGATCACATAATTCACAAGTAGAGTAGAAGGCACTATTAGACTAAAAAGAAGATCCCTTGCTTTACTCTGTAATTATTCACATAATGTATAAAAAATAAAATTACTCAGGCAATCTGGGAGGCTCAGTTGGTTAAGTGTCTGACTCCTGGTTTTAGCTCAGGTCATCATCTCGCAGTTCCTGAGTTCGAGCCCCACATCAGGCTCTGTGTTGACAGTACAGAACCTGGTTAGGATGCTCTCTGCCCCCCACTCTCTCTGCCCCTCCTGCTCTCTCTCTCTCTCAAAAATAAATAAATAAACTTTAAAATTAGATTAAATTAAATTAAAATAAAATAACTCCTGACATATACAAGAGATGCCAATAATTTCTTCTTTGAAAACCTGCCCTGCCCATAACTCTAGAAGGGACAGATACCTTGTGCCATCTGACCCTGTCCCTTCACATCCCACCGTACCTCCAGAACACAACTGACTGAAGCAATTTATTACTCTGTCTTGGAAATCTGTAATTAGAAGATGGACACTTAATTGTGGGATGAAGAGCTAAAAATCACGTGGATGATAGATCTTAGGTTATCACTTTGAAATGGTCATGATAAGGGCATCTGCAAGTAAATATATGAGTGGGAAAGTCAGTTTATAATGAATAAGAAGAGAGAAGCAAATATGCAAAGCTATGTCAACAAGCCAGCTGGTTCCAGAGAGCTGTTTCCTAGAAGCTGCCAGCAGTTGAATGAAATGAAATGCCCTTTAAGATATCAACTCTCTCCAAGAGTTTTACTTGAACTTTTTTGAATGCTTTCTGCTTTTATAAACAAACATTCCTTGATTATGACAGTGATTTCATACACCAAATTTTACAAAATAATTAAGGACTTCCAAAAACATGATAGAACGAAGAAACTAACTCAACTTTCCTTTAAAATATCCGAGAACTGCTGCTTTTGTAAACATGAGATGCATGAGAGAGATAGCACCATTAAATAGAAATTGCCAGCTAACCCTCAAAAATCTGCAGTACAGCAGTTGCCTGGCTGGCTTAAGTCAATGGAGCAGCCAACTCTTGGTCTTGGGGTTATGAGTTTGAGCCTCACATTGGCTGTAGAGATTACTTTAAAAAAAAAAACATCTACAGTAAAGCACTCAGACTGTGAAACTTTCTCAACCTAGAAGACACTTTTTTTTCTTATTCTTACCAGGTGTTAATGTCAAGATTTGAGTATCTACTCACCTCCTCCATTTTTGTGTGATTTTATTTTTTTAATTCTTAATGTTAGGCTATTTTATTCTCTATCACTTGAACGTATTTTATCATTTTATTATTTAATCTTTTACTTTCTGGTTATTCTAAATTGGTTATTCTTAGTTTATATTATTTTCCTAATATTTTTGCTATCTTACAAATTTCAGCTTATTTTTATCCTCTTAAATATTTAATACTTCTTAAAACTGCATTCAAGTGTTTATTTTCTCCAGATTAGATAACTCTTTTTTTTAATGTCTTTATTTTTAAGTAAGCTCTATGCTTGAACTGATAACCCTAAAAGCAAGAGTCACATGCTCTACTGGCTGAGCCAGCCAGGCACCCCAAGATTAGTTATCTCTTAACTTTATTTTTATTTTTTCTGAACTTAAACTAAACATATTTTTTTAAATACATAAAATTTTTAAAGAATAAAATTTGAAACTTCTCTTTTCTTTCACTCTCCTTTTCTGTGAATAGAGGCATACTTCATATTTTTGCACTCTGCTTTACTGAGTTTTGCAGAAATTCTGTTTTTAACAAATTGAACCTCTGTGGCAACGCTCTATCGAGGAAGTCATTTTTCCAACAGCAGTGATTGCTCACTTTGTGTCTCTGTCACATCTGGTAATTCTTGCAATATTTTAACATTGCCATTATTGCTATATTTGTTATGATGATCTATCATAAGTGATCTTTGATGTTACTGTTTTAACTGCCTTGAAGCACCACCAACTGTACCCACAGCAGATGACAAACTTAATAAATGTTCTGTGTGTTCTGAGTGCTCCACCAACTGGCCATTCCTCTGTCTCTCTCCCTGTCTGGGATCTCCCTATTACCTGAGACACAGCAATACTGAAATTAGGCCAGTTAGTAACCCTATAACGGCCTCAAAGTGTTCAAATAAAACAAGAAGTTACTTGTCTCTCACTATAAATCAAAAGGTAGAAATGATTAAGTTCACTGAAGACGGCATATCAAAAGCTGAGAACGGTCAAAAGCTAGGCCTCTTGCACCCAATATTTAGCCAAGTTGTGGATGCAAAGGAAAAGTTACTGAAGAAAATAAAAACGGATATACCACTGAACACACAAATGGTGAGAAACCAAACAGCCTCACTGCTGATATGGAGAAAGTTTTATTGGTCTGGATAGATCAAATCAGCCACAACATTCCCTTAAACCAAAACCTAATCCAGAGTAAGGTCCTAACTCTTCAATTTTATGAAGGCTCAGAGAGGTAAGGAAGTTGGAAAACAAAAGTTTCAAGCTGGCAGAAACTGGTTCATTGTGGTTTAAGGAAAGAATCCATCTCCATAACATAAACGTGCAAAGTGTAGCAGCAAAGTGCTGATGTAGAATCTGCAGCAAGTTATCAACATCTAGCTAAGCTCATTAATGAATGTGACCCTGAAAATTTTCTGTGTAGATAAAACAACCTTCTATTGGAAGAAAGTGCCATCTAGGGCTTTCATAGCTAGAAAGAAAGAGTCAATACCTGGCTTCAAGGAACAGGCTGACTCTCTTGCTAGAGAAGAGAGGTGTGCAGGCAATGACTCGAAGTACAAGCCAATGTCCACTTACCATCCCCAAAATCCTAGAGCCCTTTTCTAATTATGCTAAATCTTCTCTGCCTGTACTCTAGAAATGGAACAAAGCCTGTCTGAATGACAGTACATTTGTTTACAGCATGGTTTACTGAATATTTTAAGCATACTGTTGAGAACTTCTGCTCCTAAAAAAAAAAGATTCCTTTGAAAATATTACTGCTCATTGACAAGGTACCTAAGCTCTGATGGAGATGCAAAACAAGATGTACTATGTTTCATGTCTGCTAGCACAATATCCATTCTGTAGACTAAGGATCAACAAGTAATTTCTATATTTAAGGCTTATTACTGAAGAAATACATTCTGTAGGGCTATAACTGTCATAGTGATTCTTCTAGTGAGTTGGGCAAGATAAATTGAAAGCTTCTGAATGCATTCACCATTCTAGATGCCATTAAGAACATTCATGATTCATGAAAAGAGGTCAAACCATCAACATAACAGGAGTATGGAAGAAGTTGATTCCAACCTTCATGGATGACTTTGAGGGGTTCAAAACTTCAGTGGAGGAAGTAACTGCAGATATGGTGCAAACAGCAAGAGAACTAGAACTAGAAATGAAGCCTGAAGATGAGACTGAATTATGGGACTAAATCTCATGACAAGGATGAGGAAAGTTTCTCATGGTAGATCAAAGAAAGTGGTTTCTTGAGTTGGAATCTCTTCCTGGTGAAGATGCTGTGAAGACTGCTGAAATGACAGTGAAGGATTTAGAACACTACATAAACTTAGTCAATAAGGCAGTGTCAGAGTATGAGAGGATGGTCTCCAATTGTGAAAGAAGTTCTACTGTTGAAAAGTTCTATCAAACAGCATCTCAGGGTACAGAGAAATCATTCATGAAAACAAGAGTCTACTGATGCAGCAATCTTCATTGTTCTTTTATTTTAAGAAAGTTCCACAGTCACCCCAGTCTTCAGTGACCCCTGATCAGTGACCAGCCATCAACATCAAAGCAGGACCTTCAACGAGCAAAAAGATTACAACTCACTGAAATCAAATGATAGTTAGCATTTTTTAAATTTAATTTTTAAATTAAGATATGTACATTTTTTTATACATAATGCTATTGCATACTTAATGGGCTATAGTATACTGTAAGTATAACTTTCATATGCAATGGAAAAAATTCATCTGATTGCTTTACTGCTGTGGTCTGGAACCAAACATGCAACATCTCTAAGGTATGCCTACATATTATAAAACTGGGATCACATAACATATATAGTATAGGGTCCTGATTTTTTTTAGTTGAGTATACTGCAATTACACTTTAACACCCATCCCTTGATCAGCATTTAGATCAGTTTCTAGTTTAGGGTTTATATTAACACTAACATATTTACATTACTTTCATATACTTATTTTTGAGTATTTACTTAAAACAAATTCCTAGAGTTGGAATGCTATGTTAAAGAAAATAAATGTTTTTATGAACTGTGAAACATATCATATGGTTTTCCACAAAACTTAACACAAATTCTCAGGAAATACATTTGAATGTTATTTTTTGTTTACTGCATCCTCAATAAATTCTCATTTTTCTTTGTTTTGTTAGCTTGAGAGATTGTTTCGCTGCACTGCTTTCATTTTGAACAATTTTTAAAATATGTATGATCATTTTATTTCTTTTGTAAATTGCTTCTTGATGTACTTGGAACTCTCTTAAATGGAAATATCTTTATTAATTTTGCTGACTATAAAATATTACAGATCCTGGAAACTAGGTAAAGAGGAGAGTAAAGTCGTATCACAGGCTCTTTCAAAAGCTAACAAAAATAATCGAAAAACACCTTAAAGGGCAGGGAAACCAATCAAGAAAGGAAAAATAACCATAATGAAGGGGTCCAAAATAAGCCACTGTGGCATAAAAATTGTTTTGAGCTGAAGGCATTTGATTTCCTAAAATCCCTTATCTGCCAAAGGAATTCAATTGTCATAAAACTCTTAGGGAACAACTCTCATCTTTCTTAAAATAGAAGTCAGAATTACACCTAGTCAAACTTTGTCACAAAACTAAACCTCTCATCTTTTCTCCTATGGGCTCTCTTATCTTTCCAAAAAGTCATTTTTTTCATAGGTGCCCCTTCTCTCCATGCTCCTCTAAGAAGTTATTTGTTTTCCCAAAAATTCTCCTCTACACCCATCTCCTATTAAGATGCTATGTAAGTCCCAAATTCCAAATTCTTCAGTCACATTTCTTTAACTCCCATGCTACATACATAATTAAATCTGTATGTGTGTGCTTTTGTCTTGCTAAATGTCTTTTGGTAGTTTAATTAGCAGGCCTCCAAGTGTGAACAAAAGAGGGTAGAGGAAAATTGTTTCCTATCTGACAATTTGCCACAGTCTTCAAAAAAATGCTAACTAAAGAAATGTGTGGGATTGTTATAATCTCCAATCCACCTCCACCCCAAAAAATCTCTTCAGAAAAAGAGTCAGAAAAATCATGAGATTGCTCACAAGTAGTGCCTCTGTTTGAAAAAAAGCAGACTGACAGAGAAAGTGAGTAGGTACCTTGGGAAAAAGAGACTGAAAAGGTCTTCAGGGTAGACAAACTTCAAATAAAGCGCCTATATACCAGTGAGGAAATGAGGAACCTTCAAGCCCATCATTTAAAACACAAGTAGAGCTGGGGTGCCTGGGTGGGTCAGTTGGTTGGGCGTATGACTCTGGCTCAGGTCAGGAACTCGCTGTTGGTGAGTTCGAGCCCCACGTTGAGCTCTGTGTTGATAGCTCGAAGCCTAGAGCCTGCTTCAGATTCTGTCTCCCTCTCTCTCTGCCCCTCCCCCGTTCATGATCTCTCGATCTCTCTCTCTCTCTCTGTGTCAAAAACAAATAAAGATCAAAAAATTAAAACACACAGACACACACACACAATTAGAGCTAACAGGCCAAGACAATAAATCAGAATTCAGCAAAATCAAAAACTAAAAGTGAACTATTTAAACTACAAATGTGTAAACAGAAACATGTTAAGTAAAATAGAATAGAATGTTTCTTCCTAGTGCAAGAAAAGACACTAGGATCCTACCACAAACTGGAGGAAGTCATCTGAGCTCTGTAAGTATCTTCCACAGAAAAAGTATACTCCACTGTTAGAAGAAATGAACCCTGGTTCAGACACTTAATAGAATTTCAAAGAAAAAGCAAAACCCATTTCCGTTAGAAAAGGCTACATAAAGCCCCCACTGAATTACCCTATTTCTCCTATTTCTCACAACTATATGAGGATAGAAAGCATATACCCAGCCATCCAACTCTACCTCAGAGAAGATAAACTGGTCACAGATTAGAAGTCAAGGAGGGGCACCCGGCTAGCTCAGTCACTGGACCATCCTACTCTTGATCTCAGGGTTATAAATTCAAGCCCCACATTGGGAGTAGAACTTACTTAAAAATAAAAAAATGGGGGTGCCTAGGTGGCTTAGTTGGTTGAGCATCTGATTCTTGATTTCAGGTCAGGACATGATCCCAGGGTCATGGGATCTAGCCCTGCATCCAGCCCCACATGGGGCTCCATGCTGAGCATACAACCTGTTTAAAAGTCTCTCTTTCCCCTCTGCCCGTCTCCCCTGCTCATGCTCTCTCTAAAAAAAAAAAAAAAAAAAAAAAAAGGATAAATAAGTTTAAAAAGAAAAAAAGAAACATTCTTAAAAAAAAAGAAGTCAAGAAGAATTTAGTCATATTGGATTAGAGAAAATAGAAAGTCAGAATAGGGATCTATATATTAAGAATTGGCATAATAAAAGAAATATCAAGTCAATCAGAAAATCATCAAACAGCATAATGAAAGAAATGAACTTTCTATACAGAAAACCCAAAGACAGAATATTTATATGTTGTATAAAGACAGACATATATTTATATGTTGTATTTTCATTTTAATTCAATTCAAACCATGTTGTAATTTCTCTTAAGACCTCTTCGATCTTCTTTGAGCCATAGGTTATTTAGAATAATGTTGCTTAATTTCCAAATATGTGTGCATTTTCCAGACATCCTTTTTAAACTGTTTTATAATTTAATTCCATTACTCTTAGAGAAAAGACTTCGTATAATTTCATTTTTAAGAATTTCTTAAGGTTTGTTTCATGACCCAGGATATGGTTTATCTCAGTCAGGGGAAAGCAAGCTATGGCCTATTTTTGCACCAAAATCCAGCCCCTCATTGTTTTAGTATGGCCCACAATATACGATTATTTTTACATTTTAAATGATGAAAATATCAAAACATTTCATGGCCTGTGAAAATTATATTAACTACAAATTTCAATGTCCATAAATAAATTATTACTGGAACATAACCAAACTCATTTAGTTATGAATTACCTAAGACTGATTTTGCACTACAGTGGCAGATTAGAATAGCTGTGACAGAGACCATATAGTTCACAGTGCCTAAATAGCTACTATCTGGCCTTTCAACACAAAACATTTGCTGACCCCTAATCTTCGTATATGTTCTACAAACACTTAAACATATATATATTTTGTTCTTTGGGGTGTTGTATTCTCTAATTTCAATTAGATCTAGTTGGTTGATGGTGTTATTCAGCCGTTCTATACCTTTGTTGGTTTCCCATTTGTTTTATCACTTAGTGAAAGGAATGTTGAAATTTTCACCTAGAAGTGGATTTGTTCCTTTCTCCTTTCCGTCCTACCAGTTTTTGCACTGTATATTTTTAAAGTCTCTGTTATTAAGTACATAGATATTTAAAACTGGTAATTTCTCTTGTTCTTTATGTTATGTAATATCCCTGGTAATTTCCCTTGCTCTGATGTCTTCCTTGCCTGATATTAACATAGCCACTCCAAATATTGTATTTAGATGGTGTATCTTATTCCATCCTTTCCTTTTAACCTGATTATAGTATTAAACTTAAAATTTGTTTCTTAGAGACAGAATAGTCTTTTTAAAAATATTATTGAATCTGACAATTGCTGTTTTTGTAAACCATTTATGTTTAATATAAACATTAATGTTTAGATTTAAGACTGCAATTTTACTATTTTCTGTTTGTTGTTCTGTTTTCATTGATGTGTTTCCTCTTTCTTGCCTTCTTCTGGATAATTTATTTTTTAGTATTTCATCTTAAGAGAGTGTTGTTTATTATACCCTTTATCTTAGTGGTTGCTGTAGGGATTATGATACATTTACGGAACTTCTCATTTTTTTCTTAGTATTATTTCTCTTTTTAAACAAGTATTATTGAATTAAGAGCCCTTAAAATAAGGTCTACATTCCTAATAGGTTTTTAAGTGTACAATATACTATTGTTAACTATAGGCACAATGTTGTACAGTAAATCTCTACAACTTACTCATCTTGCATAATTGAACTTCTATACTTGTTCATTAACAACTCCCTGTTTCTTCTCCCTCCTCAACCCTGGCAACCAGAGAGAATTACTGTATTAACTATTCAGATAAAATATAAAACCTTATTGAGGCAAGATGGCAGAGAAGTAGGGAGCTCCGTACATTTCACTCCTGCATCTCTCAAAGAGAGAAGACCTGAAGCCATAGGACACTGAACCGTAGGAGTCTGGAAGGAAAAGAGACAGAGTCCACTTAGAAGACAACCTCAAAGGTGCGTGACTGTGAACTGGGGAATATAAAAACCAGCTGGGACCCAGAGACAAGTTCCCCTCTGTGGAGAGCCGCAGAGAAATGAGGGGAAGAGAAAGAGTGGCTGAAACTGCTCATAGAACTGTCCCTAGAGAAGAGAAAAACCTCAGCCAGGATGGAGAGGGATCCTATTTCTAGCTGTGGTGCTTTCTTTGGGCTGGGTGCCCCAGGCCCAGGTGGCGCCAGGAGAAACTGCTCCGCTGCTCTCCCAGTTCAATCCCCAGCTGGAAAGCAGCCCGGCCTGCGGGATTACATTTCAGGCAGTATCATTAAAGTGTGCGAACTAGGATCTGGAAACGAGGCAGGGCTGAGGATATAGAACACGGCCCACCCTGGCTGTGCCCACAACACAGGGAGATCAGAACCAAAAGAGTGATTTGCAACACTTGGTTGGGACTGGGGCACCGTCATTTTTTCCCCACAACCACCAAGATGGGGCCTTAGGGAGCAGCCCCCTGGACACAGTGGAGGCTAAGACCTACCTACACCAAACCATGCCCATCCAAGCTGGAGAGCAGCTTTTTTTTTTTTTTTTTTTTTCTTTTACCAGAGCCCGGAGCAAGACCAACATTGTTGCATTGTCATGATTAATTCTAGATCAATTCTTTCTATTCAGATATATTTTCCCTTGTCTCATTCTTATCCCTCCCCTCTGCTGGACTGGGCACTCTGGTCATTGGTTTGCATCAACAGTCATATTTAATCCAATCTCAAGATGCATATTCTACACCTCTGTTGTTACCTTCCTCTCGCTCTCTCTCTGGAGTAATAAGACTATATGGTTTCTTTGGGTAACATTATCTTCATTTCTTTCTCCTCGCCTCCTAACATATTCTCCTCTTTCTCTCTCTGAATTAAGCCTCTCAGTCTCTCTGCCTGGTCACTGTCCAATTTTGCTTTCTCCCAGCCCCTGTCATTTCTCTCTTTGTAAATGCTCTTCCATCAACACTGCATACAACCTACTCTTTTATTTGTAGGTGGGAATTCTGGATTTATACTTTTAGACTGTCTTTTTTCTTTTGGTTTTGCTTTCTTGTCTATTTTTCTTTTCTTTTTTTCTTTTTCCCTTTGGTTTGCATGTTTCCTGGATTTGTCTGTGCATTTGCACACCTTTGTTCCCTGTGTGTTTGTCACTGTTTTCACTTTCAGGGCTACCTCAAGAAACAACCAAAGTACACATGCTAAAGAGTCCCAATTATCACTACGAATAGGGAAATAAAATAACCAAAGTCTTAACAAGAAAGACCAAGAGACACCATTAAAAGAACACTTCCTGAACAGACAGGCCCTGGACAGCCAATGAGCCTTCTTTAATACAGCAGTACTCACAGGTGCAGACTGCATAACATGCTTTTAAAACTGACAAGAGACAAAAAGCTAGCCAAAATGACAGAACGGAAGAACTCTCCTCTAAAGAAATTCCAGAAAGAAATGAAAGCTAAGAAACTGCTCAAAAATAAGCAGATCTAAGCAACATAACTGAACAAGAATTTAGAACAACAGTCATAAAATTAATCTCTGGGCTTGAAAAAGACATGGAAGACATCAGAGAAACTACTGCTACAAAGACTATGGACCTTAAAATTATTTGTGATTAATTAAAAATGCTATAAATGAGGTGCATAATAAAATGGAGGCATCCGATGCACGGATTGAAAAGGCACAGAGGAGAGTAAGTGATTTAGAAGACACAACATTAGAAAAAGAAGAAGCCGAGTAAAAGAGAGAGAAATTGATCCAGGAGCATGAAAGAAGAATTTGAGAACTGAGTGATACAATCAAACAGAACATTATCCATATCATATGAATTCCAGAAGAGGAAGAGAGAGGGAAAGCCTCTGAAGGAGTCCTTGAACAAATTATAGCTGAGAACTTCCCCAATCTGGGGAAGGAAACAAGTCATCGAAATTCAAGAGGCACAGAGAACTCCACTCAGATGTAACCTGAATAGATCTTCTGCATGATATATCATAGTGAAACTGGAAAATATTAGGACAAAGAGAGAATTCTGAAAGCAGCTAGGGATAAAAGGGCCCTAACATACAAAGGGAGACCTCTCAGAGTGGTTACAGACCTATCTACTGAAACTTGGCAGGCCAAAAAGGAATGGTAAGAAATCTTCAATGTGATGAACAGAAAAAATATGCAGCCAAGAATCCTCTATCCAGCACGCCTGTCATTCAGAATAGAAGGAGAGATAAAGGTCTTCCTACATAAACAAAAATGGAAAGAATTCATCACCACTAAAACAGCCCTATAAGAAATCCTGAGGGGGACTCTATGAGGGAAATGTTGCAAGGAACACAAGGTACCAGAAACACGACTGCAAGCAGGAATCCTACAGAAAACACTATGACTCTAAATCCATATTTTTCAATAATAGCACTGAATGTAAATGGACCCAATGCTCCAATAAAAGACATAGGGTAGCAGAATGGATAAAAAATATCCATAAGTTTCCTGTCTACAAGAGACTCATTTTAGACCTGAGGACACCTTCTGACTGAAAGTAAGGGTATGGAGATATATATATCATGCTACAGGAAGTCAAAAGAAAGTGGGAGTAGTCATACTTATATTGGACAGACTGGACTTTAAAGTAAAGGCAGTAATAAGGGATGAAGAAGGGAATTATATAATAATTACAAAGTCTATCCATCAGGAAGAGCTAACAATTATAAATGTCTATGCACCGAATTCGGAAGCACCCAAATACATAAAACAATTAATCACATACAGAAACAATCTTATGGATAAGAATGTGCTAATAGCAGCAGACTTTAATACTCCACTTACAGCAATGGATACATCAACTAGACAGAAAATCACTAAAGAAACAATGGACTTGAATGATACATTGGACCAGATGGGTCTACAGATATATTTGGAACTCTACACCTTGAAGCTATGGAATTCACTCTTTTCTCAAGTGCGCATGGCACATTTCCCAAGATAGATCACATACTGGGTCATAAAGCAGCCCTCAATAAATATCAAAGAAGTGAGATCACACCACATACACTTTCAGATCACAATGCTATGAAACTTGAAATCAACCACAGGAAGAAGTCTAGAAAACCTCCAAAAACATGGAGGTTAAAGAACACCCTACTAAAGAACGAATGGGCCAATCAGGCAATTAGAGAAGAAATTTAAAAATATATGGAAACAAATAAAAATGAAAATATAACAATCCAAACTCTTTGGGATGCGACAAAGGCAGTCCTAAGAGGAAAGTACATTGCACTCCATGCCTATTTTAAGAAACTGGAAAAACCACAAATACAAAATCTAACAGTCCACCTAAAGGAACTAGAAGGGAAGCATCAAGAGCACCACAAATTCAGTAGAAGAAGAGAAATAGTAAAAAATAGGGCAGAAATAAACAATATAGAATCAAAAAAAAAGTTGAACAGATCAATGAAACCAAGAGTTGGTTTTTTGAAATAAACAAAATTGATAAACCTCTAACTAGGCTTCTCAAAAATAAAAGAGAGAGCATCCAAATAGACAAAATCACAAATGAAAATGGACTTATTGCAATCAATCCCTCAGAAAGACAAGTAACTATCAGGGAATATTCTAAAAAATTATATACCAACAAACTGGACACCTAGAAGTAATGGACAAATTCCTAAACACACACACACACACTACCAAAGTTCACACGGGAAGGGATAGAAAATCTGAACAGACCCATAACTAGAAGAACTTGAATCAGTTATCAAAAATCTCCCAACAAATAACAGCCTGGGCCAGATAGCTTCCCTGGAAAATTCTACCAGACATTTAAATAAGAGTTAATACCCATTCTTCTCAAGCTATTCCAAAAAACTGAAATGGAAGGAAAACTTCCAGACTCATTCTATGAAGCCAGCATCACTTTGATTCCCAAGCCAGACAGAGACCCAGCAAAAAAAGAGAACTACAGGCCAATATCCTTGATGAATACAGATGCAAAAATCCTCAACAAGATACTTGCAAATCGAATCCAAGAGAATATAAAAAGAATTATCCACCATGATCAAGTGGGATTCATCCCTGGGTTACAGCGCTGGTTCAATATTCGCAAATCAATCAATGTGATACATCACATAAACAAAAGAAAAGATAAAAACTATATGATCCTGTCAATAGATGCAGAAAAAGCATTTGACAAAATACAGCATCCCTTCTTAATAAAGACCCTCAAGAAAGTCAGGATAAAAGGAACTTACTTAAAAATCATAAAAGCCATCTATGAGAAGCCCTCAGCTAACATCATCCTCAATGGGGAGAAACTGAGAGTGTTCCCCTGAGATCAGAAACACAACAGGGACGTCCACTCTCTCAACTGTTGTTTAACATAGTGCTGGAAGCCTTAGCATCAGCAATCAGACAACAAAAGGAAATCAAAGGCATCAGAATTGTCAAAGAAGTCAAACATTCACTTTTCGCAGATGCCATGGTCTGGAAAACCTGACAGACTCCACCAGAAGCCTACTAGAATTGATCCATAAATTCAGCAAAGTTGCAGGGTACAAATCAACGTACAGAAATCAGTTACCTTTTTATACACCAATAATGAAGCAATAGAAAGAGAAATCAAGAAACTGATCCCATTCACAATTGCACAAAAAAAAACACAAAATACCTAGGAATAAACCTAACCAAAGATAAAAGAGATCTGTATGATGAAAACTATAGAAAACTTATGAAGGAAATTGAAGAAGACACAAAGAAATGGAAAAACATTCCATGCTCATGGATTGGAAGAATAAATATAGTTAAAATGTCATTACTACCCAAAGCAATCTACACATTCAATGCAATCCCAATAAAATCTGCACGAGCATTCTTCTCAAAGCTAGAACAAACTATCCTAAAATTTGTATGGAACCACAAAAGACTCCGAATAGCCAAAGTAATATTGAAGAAGAAAACCAAAATGGGAGGCATCACCATCCCAGACTTTAGCCTCTATTACAAAGCTGTTATCATCAAGACAATGTGGTACTGGCACAAAAACAGACACATAGACCAACAGAATAGAAAAGAGAAGTCAGAATTGGACCCACAAATATATGTCCAACTAATCTTTGACAAAGCAGGAAAGAGCATCCAATAGAAAAAAGACAGCCTCTTTAACAGTTGGTGCTGGGAGAACTGGACAGCAATGTGCAAAAGAATGAACCAGATCACTTTCTCACACCATACACAAAAATAAACTCAAAATGGATAAAGGACCTGAATGTGAGACAGGAAACCATCAAAACCCTAGAGGAGAAAACAGGAAACAACCTCCTTGACCTCAACTGCAGCAATTTCTTACTTGACACATCCCCAAAGGCAAGGGAATCAAGAGCAAAAATGAACTATTGGGACCTCATCAAGATAAAAAGCTTGTGCACAGCAAAGGAAACAATCAATAAAACTAATAAGCAACAGACGGAATGGGAAAAGATAGTTTCAAATGACATATCATATAAAGGGCTAGTATCCAAAATCTATAAGGAACTCACCAAACTCCACACCCGAATAACAAATAATCTAGTGAAGAAATAGGCAGAAGACATAAACAGACACTTCTCCAAAGAGGACATCCAGATGGCCAACAGACACATGAAACGATGCTCAGTGTCCCTCATCATCAGGGAAATGCAGATCAAAACCACAGTGAGATACCACCTCACGCCAGTCAGAGTGGCTAAAATGAGCAAATCAGGAGATTATAGATGCTGGAGAGGATGTGGAGAAACTAGCACCTTCCTACGCTGTTGGTTAGGAATGTAACTGGTGCAGCCTCTCTGGAAAACAGTGTGGAGGTTCTTCAAAAAATTAACAATAGAACTCTCCTATGACCCAGTAACAGCACTGCTAGGAATTTACTCAAGGGATACAGGAGTGCTCATGCATAGGGGCACATGTACCCTTGTTCACAGCAGCACTTTCAACAATAGCCAAATCATGGAAAGAGCCTAAATGTTCATTAACTGACGAATTGATCAAGATGTGTTATATCTATACAATAGAATACTACATGGCAGTGGGAAAGAATGAAATCTGGCCATTTGTAGCAACATGGATGGAACTCGAGGGTATTATGCTGAGTGAAATGATACCAAATGTTTTCACTTATAAGTGGAACAGGAGAAACTTAACAGAAGACCATGGGGGAGGAGAAGGGGAAAAAAGAGTTGGGGAGAGGGAGGAAGGCTAACTGTGAGAGACTCTTGAATACTGAGAACAAACTGAAGGCTATTTAGAAACCAGTTATCTTTATTTGGGTAGGAGAGGAAGGGGGGTGATGGGCATGGAAGAGGGCACTTGTTGGAATAAGCACTGGGTATTATATGGAAACCAACTTGACAATAAATTACGAAAGAAAAAAAAACCTTATCATCATATAAGTTCCCTTTACCTTCTTCTTCATATTGTAGCTATCTCATAAATTACATTAACATACACTGAAAATCCCATCTGATAGTGTTTCTTTCATATCAACTGTCACACATACGCTAGAAAACTTGAAAAAAGTGAGAGTTGTCTGTTATGTTACCCAACAATTTACCATTCCTATTATGGATGCAAATGAACAGATTGGTGCCGCTGAAATGTATCATTACCTATCTCAATCTGGTTATCAGCTCTATCAATAACCTTTCTCCACTTCCCTCATCACTTCCTTTCCATTCTTCACTGCTTTTCTCAAACCTCCCATCCTGCTATTTGTCCCCTTAACCTGAGCAAATGACCCAGCCTCCCAATTCACTGATAAGGGACATCAGCCAAGAATTCCTCAAATTCTTCCTAGCACACTTAAACTACCCCATACCCATTCCTATCTATTTCCTAAGGCTGGATTACAGGGCTGACTGAACAAGGAGTTGCTTAAGTACCAGTCTATGAGAAGTAGTATAACATTACTGGCGTAAACTCATAACAGGGGACCATTTTAATCAACTACTTCATAACCAGGCAAATGTGCACTAGTCTCCAATCCACCAAAGTTGACAGCATTTGATAGAAAAATTTAAAATACTTCCCATCAGCACTAACTTTTCTCCATCAAATATTTATGCAAATTGTATCTATTTATTAAATCATATAGTGCTACTAAAGGCTACAGTACCAATCCTGATCCAGATAACTAACAGGCACTTGAAACTTAGTCAAAATCTGCAGAAAATTTGAAATTAAACCCTGCATTACATGATGCTATTTACCAGGAACAAGCAATTTATTTTTTAACCTAAATTTGAAAACTTTAATATGCCTCACAAGAAGCTGTCTGGTTCAGAAAACAGCATAAGAAAACTGACTAAAGAACCAAAATATAGAAAAGTGAGAAGCATGCTGCCAACATAAAAACCAAAAAAAATTATATATATATAAAAATTTTAAATACATTTTGAGCAAGTCTTTCCCACTTTAATAATTTATTCAACAATATTATTGAGCACCAATTATGTGCCAGATACTATTCTGGGGAATAAGACAAATAAGGGTCCCTGCTCTTGAAGACTAAAATTCTAGGAGAAACATACTATTGAAAAAACCGGATGATACGATAGAGAAGATGGGGCTGGAGAGGCTGCTGCTAGGGACTGAAAGGAAAGGAAGGCCACATATAAAGGATAACTAGAAACCACACAAAAGTAGGGCAGTCGGGGAAACAGAATATACAAGCAGAGGGACTACCAAGTCCCAAAACAGAAATAATCTTGGCCTTTGAAGAATAGAAGACAAGACTTCTCTGTGGCTGAAATATAATCAGTAAAGGAACAAACTGTAGGCAATGATGGAAGAAATGTAGGGAGAAGACAGATCAAGTACAGCTTTATGGGACACTCAAACCTTAATGAGTATGAATAGATAATGCTATCTGGTCATAAGTGATAGGAAAACAATTTTTTTAATTTAAAATGTTAAGCTATTTTCTGTGCATCTGGTAAGTCTTTTATTACAAACACAATGATGTACATGTAAGTTTTTACAGGAAACTATCTTCCCACCCTTAATAAAATAAATATTGAACAAATATTTGAAAGTGTGTCTATTTAGATTTGGCCTTCTACCTTCCTATTGTCATTATGGAATAGGAATCACTTCTCCCGAGCTCTGGAGCTCATCTCTACCCACCAGAGCCTCTGACAGCTCACTTATAAACCATGTAAGAGAAAAGTGCCTCCTCTGGGCATATGATCCCTGCACAAGGACATAAATTTAGCAGGCAAGGCACCAGATTTCAGCCAGCCCCTCCTCACCCACTTGGCCCAGCATCCTCATACATAACCATTTAAGATGGCCTTACCAACCACCTCCTTGAAAATTGTATTCCATCAACCCCTCTCTCTTTTGACTTCAACTGCTCCTCTAAAAGCAAAGGACATATACATCAGAAACTGTTTAAAGTTATGCCTTTCTCCTCAAGAAATGCAGAGCATTACTGTATATTTACCATTATGTACTGCCAAAGCCTGACAGAGTGCTAAGGCTTTGAATGTTTTGTTAACTTAAAATACATAATCAAAGTTACAGTAGTTCAAAAGTTCTTGTCCTCTTATTAGAAACCAGTTATCTTTATTTGGGTAGCTTTAAAATCATGTACACACCTAGTTATTTGTAATCCACACCCTATTTCCTATGGGTGTGAGATATATCACAGTTTGAGAATGAATTTTTGGATCATCTGTAATTCCAACTACCATATATCTGAATCCTGGCATTACAGCTTATTATCCTGCCAAAAATAATGATGCAAAAACTGGCAGAGATGCTGATTTGTCTGTCAAGAAAATCTTTTTAAAATAATATAACATTTAAAAATTTCCTAGTCAGCACTTAAAACTTTCAACTGTTTCTAAGCAGAATATGTTCCTTAACATGGACTATAATTTAGTAACCACAAATGGCTAATTTCTTACTATACTTTCACAACTGGTAAGCTAGGAAAACTATTAAGACTACATGTAATAGTCTATAAAAAAAACCCAAAAATTTGCATATGAGATGTATTATTTATGAAATTTTAATTATTTTTAAAATACTTTAATAATGCACAAATTGTGATGGTTATACAAATTATTTACTCTCACCTCTACTCCTCAATCTAAAGAAACATCCACAGATCATACGGGCCTATAACAACTTTCAGCAAATTAAACACTTTGACTTTGGTCATGCTTTGAGAATGTCTTGAAGTAACCCCAGAGCAAAAAGAGAATTTATGCTTCAAAAAATAAGCTTTCAGATAAAAATCACAGCTCATTTGTTCTGAACAAAGTATTTTATCCAGTTCTTCTTCAGCCATTGGTACAACAAAATTGACCTTTGTCATGCATCACTGATTTGGTCATCTCATATTCCACAGATAAGCAGGGAACCCTTAATTACAAAATGCTTTTTCTTTTAACAATAATAATATAGTCCAATTTTGGAAAAATTAAATATTACCTAGAATTCCACTGCCCTAAAAACAAACAGCTTTCCCTTTTTAAAGTATCCAATCGTTTTATATAAAAGACCATTTATATGAAAAGGAGGTACCTTAAAAGGAGTTGGGTTTTGTTCCTAAATATATTTGGGCTAGATAGCCAAAAGGGAAGAAGTCACATTCAAATCAAAGTTGGAAAATTGGTTCAGCAGATCTTAGATGGAAAGATACAAATATAGTAAAACTCCAGAATATGAGTGACTTACTTTAACAGAGATTTAACTATATTTTGGAACAAATCATGAGCTGCAACGTTAAGAGTTTTAACAATATTCAACTTTATCTAAAACTTTTCAGATAATTTACAAGTAAAATGATGCATTGTCTTCCTATCATTGCTTTTTGCACAATAATCTTGATGAAGAGGCAGTGAGCATAGAGTACTGATCAAGTAAGGTTAGCCATGTATTAACTGAAGTAGTGTACATAAGAGTTCACTATATTTCTCGATGTTAGTTTCTATCAACAATTTTCCAAAATGAAAAATGAAAAAATTTACCAAAAAAACCCTAAGATTATACAAGCTGAAACAGGGGGAGGAAATCAAGCTGGTCTTTCATGTATGTTTATTCACATATCATCACAGCACTCACTCTACCAAAAATGGACTGACTATATTGTCACTCAGAGAAACTAGGATCTATACACTATCAGGATCACTGTGTTATGACAACACTGATGGGATTCTTCAAAATACTTGCTTCAGAGGTCAGAAAAACATCTGATAAAATGAAGAGTTTACTCATTAATTCAATTATTCACTCAACAAATATTTTATTAAACATTTATTCTATGTCAGGCCCTGTTCTAGGCACTGGAGTTGCATCAATAAATAACAGATAAGGGGCGCCTGGGTGGCTTAGTCGGTTAAGCGTTCGACTTTCGCTTAGGTCATGATCTCGCGGTTCGTGGGTTCGAGCCCCGCGTCAGGCTCTGTGCTGACAGCCAGCTCGGAGCCTGGAGCCTATTTCAGAGTCTGTATCTCCCTCTCTCTCTGACCCTCCCCTGCTCACACTCTCTCTCCCAGAAATAAATAAAAATATTTAAAAAATAAATAAAAATAAAAAATAAATAAATAACAGATAAAAATCTCTAAAGAGTTTATATCTAATGGGGAGGAAGTGAGCAGGTAATAAACTTAATAAGTTATATATTGTGTTAGGGGTGATAGACACTATGGAAAAAATATAACAAGATAAGAGAGCATTCAGGTAGGGGATGTAGCAATTTTAAGAAGGGTGATCAGGATGGTCTCATGGAGATGATGACATTTGAACCAAGACTTGAAAGAAAAACAAAGTGAAGCCTGTGCATATCTGGACAATGCTCTAGAATACAGAACAGGCAGCGGTATGCCTGATGTATTTAAAAAAAAAAAAAAACAGCTGAATGACAGAAAGGCTGGAGCATAACTATCAAGAAGAAAAATAGTGGAGGAGGAGGTTGGAGAGACAATAGAAGAAAGGGGTACAGTAGGGATGAGGTAGAGCTTTCTAGACCACTATAAAAACTGGCTTTATGATGAGTTAAACAGAATGCCAAAGTGAAAAATTCTGAGATGTTACATTACCCCTCTTCTTAGGTGCTTTGATTCTGGGGTTCTAGTCCATCAGTGACTCCAATGGTTGCTTCCTGTCATCACCCAGGGTTTGATAATCAACTTCCCGTCAAATGGTGACTATTGTAGAGGGGCTCCAACTCATGTGTACTTTCTTAGAAAAGCTCTTTACCTCAGAGTCATCGACAATCCCACTTGGAAGGGGATAAAGTGTCACCTCCAAAAGATGGTATAAAAATTTGTTCCTCGTTTTGATGAGTAGAAATAATTTGCATTAACACTGCTTTTTAGATTAAGCAAAATGACAAAATAACTAATTTAGTATCAGAATAGTCATGATTAAAGTTCAAACTAAAAGGCACCCTATGGAATGGGAGAAGATATTTGCAAATGACATATTTGATAAAGGCTTAGTATCCAAAATCTATAAAAAGTTACCAACTTAACACCCAAAAAACAAATAATCCAGTGAAAAAATGGGCAGAATACATGAATAGACATGTTTCCAAAGAAGACATCCAGATGGCTAACAGACACATGAAAAGATGCTCATCATCGCTCACCATCAGGGAATTACAAATCAAAACCACAATGAGATACCACCTCATACCTGTCAGAATGGCTAACATTAACAACACATGAAACACCTGTTGGCAAGGACGTGGAAAAAAACGAACCTTCCTGTAATGTTGGTGGGAACACAAACTGGTACATCCACTATGGAAAACAGTGTGAAGGTTCCTCAAAATTTAAAAACATAACTACCTTACCTTACGATCCATCAATTGCACTACTGGGTATTTACCCAAAGGATACAATAATACATATTTCAAGGAGTACAAATAACCTAATGCTTATAGCAGCATTATCAACAATAGCCAAAATATGTAGAGAGCCCAAATGTCCATCAAATGATAAATGGGTAAAGAAGATATGGTGTGTAGGTGTGTATGTGTATCCACATACATACACAATGGAATATAACTCAGCCATCAAAAAGGATGAAAACTTGTCATTTGCAACAATGTGCATAGAGTTAGAGGATATTATGCTAAGTGAAGTTAAGTCGGTCAGAAAAACACAAATACCATACGATTTCACTCATACCCTGAATTTAAGAAACAAAACAGATGAACATATGGGAGGGAGGAAAAAAAGATAGGAAGGCAAACCATTAGAGACTCTAAATTATAGAAAACAAACTGAGGGTTGCTGGAGGGAGGTGGGTGAGAGACGAGCTAGATGGGTGATGGGTACTAAGGAGGGCACTTGTTGTGGTGAGCACTGGGTATCCTATGTAAATGATAAATCACTGAATTCTGCTCCTGAAACCAATACTGCACTGTACAGCAACTAACTAGAATTTAAATAAAAATTTGAAAAAAATCTAAATTCAAGTACTTAGCAATAGCTGAATGATCTTGACACGTTATTTAACTTTTTTTGGTCTTAATGCTTAAAATTATTGAAGGGAGAGTAAAAATACCTGAACTCATTTGAGAATTATATAAATTAAAAGAAAAGAATCTATCCCAGTGCCTAGATCAAACAAGCATTTAAGATCCATTACCTTGCAGCCCTTAGAGTATTTCCTGTGTTGCCTTGCATCCTTGAGAAATCAATCCTGCGCCTAAGGCTCCAGAGACACCCAAGTGGAAAAAGAAGAGTTACACTAGCTTAAGTGGGAAAAACTGACTGTTTACAGTTTTAATAACTGAGGCTGCTGTGTACCAGCACTTTAATCAGGTCTCTATGCTCCCAGCTGCCCAGCCTTGAGCCCAGAACCTTTCCTGGGATTAGAGATGCTGCTCCCATAAAAAAGTGTTAACTCCCCAGCCCCTCCTGGGGGGGCCCCTGGTGCCACAATGTGTCTGTATATTCTATACAAGAGTACTTGCCCTTTCCCTTTGTAAACTACATTGGACATGGATTAAAAACAATATAAACAGAAAAAAAGATTTATATTAGCATCACATTAAAGAAGCTAAATATTTTTTAATTTGATGCTTTAATTTTGAAGAGAAAGCTTTGAGATTAAGTTTCCCAAAATAGGTGGCTTTCTAGACATAGTATGAACATGACTGATATAAACACATAGGTCTTTCACTAAAATTCTCAAAAAATAGACCCCAAACCCCAAATTTATCCCTTTATTAGGATTTTCCTATTGGAAGAAGAAAAAAATCAAAAACTTTTCTTACTTGAAAGTGAATACTTATACATCAATATTGAAAAAAAATCCTAAAATCATTTGACTATGGTTTAGTTGCCAGCCTTGGGATTTTATAAATATGCAGGAATTTTTATAGTAACCAGCATTTGCTTGTAGTCCCTCCTTATTTTGTATCTTAGTTAACCTGGGAGAAAATATGAGGCAGACTGCATGACAAATGAATGTTCATGTACTTGCCTATATAAGGGATAAATGATACTTTCTCTCATTTTCTTCAAAAGAATTTTTTCCACTTTTGTATGTAGCAACTACATATCAGTAGTTTGCCATTCACTTCATAAATTGGCAAATGTAGTAAAACAGAATTCTCCTGGCTCTTTTAGGTGGAGGGACTTTGTTGCTAAGGGAGGGGTAAAGACTGCTTTTCCAAGCAATGTTTCACGATAAAAAGGTGTCTCTGTGTAATCGTAAGTTGTCCACTCTGACTGACCACTTGTCCCTTTTTGTCAGGGGAGGGTAAGGAACACTGCCTTGGTGAGCAGGAGAGGATTCTTGGTCATCTGACTAGATGAGACATCATCATTCCAAATTTTCATCTCCAGTGCTAGACTTAACGAGACAGAATCAATCTGGGTTCTGGATGGGACCTTCAACTACCTAGGCATCCTCGTGTTAATCAGTTTGTTTCCTTTAGGAATCCTCTGCTGTTTTGCCTTAGAAAGCAAAGACACTCAACTATTTAAGTTAAAGAGCTTATTGCTTCTCTCATCATAAATGTGCTTGCATTTTCTTTCCCAAATAGAGCATCTCCCCTCAAAACATGTAATACTCCCTGATAACTGCATTTAGGATAACTCAAACCTTGCACCCCCCTTTGCAGGTCCTAGAGTAGAAACAACATGGTTAATATTTGGTAGAAGTCATCCTAAGAGAGACAAGTGGTCTCTTTCCTGAACCCAGTAGAAAGGAAATTGGAACCAACAGCCTATAATTGCAGTTTCACACAGTGGTTTACCTACATTTGATCTTGATGAACTTCAAGGATTGTTTCTCATCATATTATTGGTACCATGGATCATTGGTCACTGATGGTCAGAATGCCACAGTAACAAGTGGTTTTCTTCATTTAGAAAAGATAGTTTTGCCACACTTACATCATGAGTAAATAGTTGAAAGATGGACACTGATGCTTTAAAAGTACTTTTGTAAATACCTTCTCTTATCTGCAGCTGTTTTTTTTTTAAGTTTGAAAGAAAGGGAAGCGCATGCATGTGCTAGCAGAGAAGGGGCAGGAAGAGAGGGAGAGAGAGAATCCCAAGCAGACTCCATGCTGTTAGTGCAGACCCTCACGTAGGGCTCAATCTCATGAACCATGAGATCATGACCTGAGCCAAAATCAAGAGTTGGAGGCTTAACCAGCTGAGCCACTCAAGGCACCCCTTATCTCCAGCTATTCTCATTGACAAACATTCCAAATAACTCATTGAGGGGAATAACACTACTTTCCTCAAATAAATTCACCAGAGTAAGGCTTCTGGAAGTAGAGCATAGAGTTCCTATAGTCACTTTTTCCTTCTCATTTTCTTGTAGCAAATTTGTATATGACCATGCTAATTAACCCCTTGTTTTGGTGTCAAGTTCTCCATAAATTTTTCCTCAGAGATAACATCTTCTTGTACCAAGCTGTCTTAGCAGCAGTATATGGAAAAATAGTTCTTTAATTTTCTTCATCATGTTCAGTCCAGTTAGGAAAAAAACCAGTTGCAGTTAACTGAAATCAATCAGATTATCCTCTCTCAACTCTCTCGGGTTAATGATGTGCTGTTAAACATATCAAAGGGTTGTTATCTGTTCTGGCTAAAGGAGCTAGAGCCATTTTAGATGCACAAGTAGAGTGGACCCAAATATGCAGTCTACTTTTTACTCCAACTATGTTGCTTCTATTATTGATGATGACTGAGGTGTTCCAGATACTGGGATAAAGACTGGAGTCTTTATTTCTTCTATTGCATTTATTATTTTCTCAGAAAGTTTGGTATGATCACCACAGATTTCTTGCCAGCTAGGCAGTTTGAAATTAGTAATTTTGCATCCTACTTGTGACAATAATGCATGTGAACTACAGAACTACAATGTTTTTCAACCAAAAACTAGAATCACTCCTTCTCTTCAAGTACAGCTCCCTTGCAAACAACTGCAATAAATATTTAGACTTCACTCTCACAAGAAGTAACAGTTTCTATATACTCTATTTGCGTTTTCTACTTTTTAATGCATTTAATTCCTTTTGACTCTTCATCTGACCATCAAGTTTGCTTGAGATTTCTCCAACAATCTAACTTATTTCTTTGTTAAGTTTGGCAATTTTTTAAAAGATTCTTTTTAAGTAATCTCTACACCCAATGTGGGGTCTGACTTACAACCCTGAGATCAAGAGTCATGCTATACTGACCAAGTCAGGAAGGCACCCCTTGGTATCTTTTTAGGGATGCATTCATATATTTTACACTGAGTTCTGTCTTCTCCAATTTGCATCTAATCTCATGATTTTTAAAAATTATCAACAAAAGGGAATTTTTTAACAATCTACCACAGATTTAAAACCAGATTGGTTCAACATAGGAAACCTGGTACTAACGTATTTCACCTATTTTGGCCACTCCATTTTCCTGCCACTTTTATAATACCAAAGACAATTATGCAGTAATAATTTTCATAAGCTTTTATAACTGTTCCTGTTTATTAAATTTCACAATCCAGGATTGAATTATTCCATAATATTTGGGTACTCCATGTGGCAAGACATACACAACTCTAAAAGTTCTCCAGCTGACCAAGGGCTGCCTATATCACACTCTACATGGAGCGCTTTACAGACATTCATGTTTTATCTTCAAAGTGTAATCCACAGAATCTAATATGCCTAAACGGTCTACATTTTTAAACAATCTAATTCAGCAATTTCAAAGGACTCTACAATGGAACAGTTTGGGGAAATACAGGATCTTTCTCTGACAGACTAACAAAAACACATTAAAGGCTATGAAAAGTCACACAGTTCCAAGAAAAAAAGGAAACTATTCTGCTTTGCCATAGACTCTTTTCTCCCTCATAAAAGGGGGGAAAAAAACTATTTTATTTTGACTATAGAATGTCGTCTTCTTCATGGGTATTCTATTAACATATCAAAAATTGGTTTATCAGAAAACATAGTTGAAAGAATGCTGATTTCATCTGGAAATCAAAATCATTTTCAACATTATTCTCAATGGGGTGGTGTCCCCCAAATGAAAGAGAATTTTTTTTTTTATTTTGAAGCAATTTAAAATTTTTTAAATATTCTTGGAACTCTAAGGTGGCATTTTGGTTATTATAATTATGGGAATGAGTGAGGTGCTGCTGATATTTAGTGGACAAGAAGTGAGCAAGAAGGAGCACAGCTCCACAGAACAAAGAATTGTCCCATGACTTCCAAACTCCTGATATTATAAGGGAAAAACTTATTTATAATTATGTGAGCCTAGAATCTAACTCCTTATTTCATAAAAGACAATGTGCTCTTACATGCTTTTGATATGTGCTTAAGTTTTAAAGAATGCAAAGTTTGGAAATTTTTCAAGAGCAGGTCACCACTTCAGAAAATCACACTGCTCAAAGAAAAACTATTCATGATATTTTCAACATCAATAAAATGTGCCTATCAGTTTGCATATGCAAAGGTATATTTAACAGTGGTTTTGTTACAAGTGCAAGAATCTGACTACTTCCTACGATTTATGGTATAGTCAGGCCTAAGCATTTCTATATTGAAATATCTAATATCTTCCTATAAATCAGTTTATTTTATTGCTTAATAGGATTTCAAACATTATACTGTCTTTTTATTTTATTTTTTTAAAATGTTTTATTTATTTCTAGGAGAGAGAGAGAGAGCGACAGCATGAGCAGAGGAGGGTCAGAGAGAGAGGGAGTCACAGACTCTGAAACAGGCTCCAGGCTCTGAGCTGGCAGTCAGCACAGAGCCTGACGCGGGGCTCGAACCCACGAACCACGAGATCATGACCTAAGCGAAAGTCGGACGCTCAACCGACTAAGCCACCCAGGCGCCCCTATACTGTCTTTTTAAATTAGATGTATAAATAGGTTGTACTGTTTATAAATTTTATTTCAGGTTAACAAAGTGGGTGTTACAAAGAATTTTATTTTTTATTTTATTTTTTTTAATTTTTTTTTTGTTTTTTATTTATT